>NC_046154.1:178435241-178500241 GCF_011064425.1 Rattus rattus | reverse complement strand
CTTATTCTTTAGTGCAGGGCTTAATCTCCCACAAGAGTCTGCTTCCTCTGTTGTAGAACGGAGCTAATAATAGTCCTTCGCTGGCAGAATCCCGGTGCGGACGAAGTTAGATGACGCACTTCAGTGACACCCCACACGATGCTGGGCCCCTAGACCGTAGTGCTTCTCATCCACTCAGACATCTTCCCACAAATTAAAAACCCTGAAGACATAAGCCTGGGGCAACGGAGAAGGTGGAAGTGTAGGCAGCTGAGAGCAGTGTATAAGAACGCGCATGACCGGGTTGGGGATTTAGCTCAGTGGTAGAGCGCATGCCTAGGAAGGGCAAGGCCCTGGGCTCGGACCCCAGCTCCGAAAAAAAGAACCAAAAAAAAAAAAAACAAAAACAAAAACCGCGCATGATTAGTCCAAGCGAACTAAAGCTAACTAACGAGCATAAAACAGAAAAGGCCTCAGACATAGGTCAGAGCACCTCGGCTGCCTTTGCTCAGTGAGATGGACACAGAATACGACTGGGTGACAGCACGAAGGACTTACATTGTACAGAAGGAAGAGATAGCAGGCAGCGGAAGTCGTGGACAATAATGAATCATGTTCAGAGGAAGAACTTAAACCAGAAAGATCGCTTGAGATTATTAATGTATTTACTGCATTACTCTCTTCCTCCCCTCCCTCCAATCCTCCCATACACCCTTCCTTGCTCACTTTCAAGCTTACGGCCTCATTTTCCATTATTTGTTATTGCCTTCATATACATCCCTACGCAGATTCCTGATAAACAGTGTTCGTGAAGGAATGTTCTTTCACGATGCCAGGTTATCCCCGATTTTTTCTGCACATCAACCAACTTTGAGCTAACACACCAAAGAAAAGTGTGAAACTTTAACACCAGGCCAGGGCAGAGCTGCAGACTGAGTATGTAACTTCTTTTGCTGAGTATCTTAGAGATTATCAAGGAAAAGAATCTTTATTATTTGTTACTCCTACTGGGGGTGTTCAGAGGGTGAGGGGTATAAAAACGTCAGAAGCACAAAGACTGAGCTCTAACACTAGCTTATCTCCCTACCACATGAACATGACAATCTCGGCTACATGGTTCATCATTGGCGCCCAATGTATATAGAAGCATCAGCAAAACTCCCGGGAAGGCTGCTGATTCTCTGAATATTACTCTGTCCTCCCGATTGCTCACCTAACCCTATGCAGGTTTGTAGAAACTTAAATGACAAGGACACAGTACATCAGTGGCTAGGATCCATCCAATGGAAGGAGTTTACTCCTCTATCCTGAACAAAGCTGCAGTTTTGTTTTATCTCCAAGTAAAAAATTCACTGACGAAGAAATTCAGTGGATGAAGGGGAGCATGGCCCACTGAGTGCAGAAGGCTCTTACGTAGCTCTCTGCTCAGCAGCCAAGCTAGGAATGTTTGTCCTGTTCGGGTATTCTCTAGAAGGAAACCTCATTTTTGGCTATAAAACTTTCTTACAACTCATCTCGGCACTTGGAAGGTAGAGGAAGGCCCATCTCTTGAGTTTGAGGGCGTCCTGGTCTCTAGAGTGAGTTCCTGGACAGCCAGGACCACACAGAGAAACCTTGCTTTCAAAAACCAAAAACCAAACCAAACAAAACAAAAAAATAAAATAAAATAAAATAAAATAAAATAAAATAAGGACTTCCTTACAACTTCTACAAATTTCTCTTCTTCACTTAGTTATGAACAATTTGAAATGGTTTTTGAACATCCTAGCAAGCTCTATAATTAGGATAAGGCTCACAGACGTAACAAAAAGACCCAAAACACAGAATCTACAATCAAACAAAAATGACTGCTTTTTCATTTCAGTATTTGAGGAATTGATAGGACAGTATGGTAATCCACAAAATATGGCTCCCACCCTAGGATATAGGCAAGTCCATCCAGTAAGAAGGGTGGAAAGTCTAGAAGGACAGCTATACAACCCATAACACTCACACATGCTTTAAATTTCAACCCATTAGCCAAATTTAGTCACACTGCCATATTAGTTACAAGGGAGATTGGGAAATGTAGTGTTGCGCTGGAAAGTCGTCTAGCAGAAGCTCAGAACATGAAACGTGATGGGAGGATGTAGGAGACACTAGCAATGTCTGTGTCACAGAACTGAAGTGGGGAGTGACCTCAATGCCATACAGGTAGCATAGCTCAGAATCTGAAACTTGGTGTGGCATTTACAAATATTACTCAGTGAGTAAAGACCCTGGCAGCATAATTCGAGGCAGCAAAACAAACCTTCTTGTTGACATAAGAGAAATCCAAGTCACTGCGTGGTACTGGGGCCAAGCTACATCTACAAAGATGTTAATATGCTGACCTAGAAGAGTTGGAGTGCAGCTATGTTGGAGGCAGACAGCACTTGGCATCATTCATTTAAAAATTCAAAAGTCATGGGGAGAGTACTCTTAACAAGCCTGAACTAGCCTAAAGAAGAGAGAGGCCCACTATGATTCAGAGTTCATAGCTTATGAAACACCAGGCCAGATGAAGTGATAACACCTCCATTTGACTTCGAGAAACTATTTCTAGGGCCAAAGAATAAGTATTCCTACTTCCTGCCAAGAATGTGTTTACCAGACGCCATCTTGTAACGTCTTACGGAAATCTTTTTCAACCTATTTGAGGAAATGCATTACTTTATTTTATTGTCTTGGCTTCAGATTCTTTATACAAATTCTCTGGATTCAGGGAATCCAGAATGTTTTCTCAGGAAGCAATCACTCGTTCATTAACTTGAAAACATTTACCTTAATCTCAATGTTTTTGTGAATAGTTGGTTCTCTTCTCTAACTGCCTACCTGGAAGGAACTTCTACACTACAAAGCAAAGAAAGGTTCCCCCAGAACAAGAGACTACACCATAATTTCTAGTTCGTTCATGAGCAAGAGGGAAAAAAACAGACACCAAAATACAGAGCTACCAAAGATAAGCCTCAATCATTTGCTTAAAATCAATATAAACAAAAATATTCCCCTTGAACAGCCTCACAGGACAACTGAGAAAACCTGTTACATTAAGCAAGGCACTGTCGACTATAAAAATTCTTGGGAAGGAAAAAAATCTTGATTTTCTGATGCAACAAACTTACACAGACACACACACAAACATATACACTCACTTATACACAGATACACACATACAAACACCCACTTGCACACAGAAACACCGGCTCACACATACACACAAACACACACATATACTCACTCATACACAGACACACCTACTCACACACAGACACATCTATTCACAGACACAAACTCACACTCATACACTCATTAATACAGAGACACACAAATATACACATGTACACTCACACACAGAAACACCCGCTAACACACACACTGAAATGCACACATGCACTCCCTCATACACACAGACACACCTACTCACACACAGACACACAAATATACACACATAGACTCACTCACACACAGATACACAAATATATACACATAGACTCACACATACACACAGTTACACACAAATATACAAACACACATTCATCCACAGATACACACGAACACAAATACACCCAGACACACATACTCACAGACACAGAATCGGAAATGTCAACCCTGTTTCTAGATATGCCCCTTTCCTTACCGCAGAGATGTGGATAAATTCTTTATCTTTGAATTTCAATTTTCTCATTTTTAAAAGAAGGTAAGTTGAAAATACTATTTCGATTAATCAGATCTTTCTCCTTTTAACCATCCATGAGTTTTCAAAACTGATACTAAACAAAATTTTTGTTACAATATCATGAAGAGCACAGAACCATATTTAAAAGATTTCCTACTTCCCATCGAATTTAGTAAATGACATTCTCCCCAACAGTTCAAGAAAGATTCAGGTTCTAAATATCCTTTGCAAAATTAAATTTTATGAAGAATATGGATGAAGCCTCAGGCCTGAGCTCTATCCCATGGGAAGGAGGGGAGGAGTGGGGGAGGACAAAACTAGGTTCTAAGGGACTTTCTGTTTTCATCTTCATCTTCTTTCCACACGCATATGTCACTTTATGGGTTCCTATTCCCTCCAAAGTGACTTTATTTATGATTCATATCCTGCTGACAGTAAAATGTTTATAGCAGATGATCCCACCACTAACGTTAGCTTCAAAGGATTAAAGTCAATTACGGCACTTAGGCTAACTTAGATTTGCTCTAGAACGATACGCCATGAACCCGATGGCTCTAACAGGCCGTGAGATTTCCACGTAGGAACCAAGGATCTTGCTAATGCTCAACTTCCGCCGCTCCACCAGCTCCTGAATGCAGATAAGCTCTGATGCGAGGTTTTGCATGTCCTAGATCCAATACCTAGTAAGTCAGTCCCAGATCTCTTAGTAAAGGAAGAAAAATTCAGTGCACATTCCCAACAGGTCTATCTCTCGTCAGGGATGGTTTCTGAGGCTAGACTGAAAACACAAACAGAAACGATGAGGAAGAAAAATAGTGCCACGTTTCTAGGGAACTCACCTCTGATGACACATTAGATTTCAGGCAACTGTGTAGCAGCCTGGGCTTTCTCCCCCAATTTGCCCCCATCCCACCACCGTCCCTAAGTCCTACATACTCCTTCCTTGTCTCTCCTTACTGTCAGCCTTATAAAACTTGAGCATCTTAAAGTGTTGACTCTTATCTTACCTTCGCCCTCTTCTCCAACTCCCACAGCACATTTTCTCCCCTCTGAGCACATGGTACCCATCCTCACCTCTGTAGCATCCTGTGCTATGACAGGATTCATATCCCCTATTGCATTTTTATTGCCTTGGTTTGAGGGGAATGGGTTTTATGCATATAGCCTCTTTGTGTGAGAAAGTCATCGTTATCTCTACCCTGGTCACGTAGGACAAGGTTCTGTCTCTCTTAACCTGCTTAAAGGAATGTTTGTTTGGTTAGTGTTGAAGTGGTTATAACACTTAAAATCTCTTAACACCAGAAGTTGGTTCGTACCCAACTACATCTCAAAAAGTAAAGATATCCATTTACCTAATTTATTTTTAAAATTAAAGTTTTCCATTTTAAAAGCATAAGGTGTGATATAATTAGTTTGTAAACATTGTGTTATACTCTCTTCCTGTAAATTTCTCTAGTCCTACGTGCTCAAAAGCCTCAGTTTCCCCATAGATCATTATGAAATGAAGAACTGATGTCTACTGACGGAGAAAAATTCAGGTCTGGATCCTGGATGGGGAGTGGTGAGAAAAATCTGTTCTTTTGGGGAGAAGTCATTAGTTTTTAGAGAAAAGGGAGTCCCTGTTTCCAGAGACCATCAATCTAAAGGGACATGAGTCATCTCCTACCATTTATTGAAAACCAAGAATCCGTCAAGGACAGTCTAGCTACATAGCCTAGGCTGGGTACGTGCATAACTGGTCTTCCTAGTGACTTTCAAGCCAGTCAGAGCTACAAAGGAAGGAAAGAAGGGAAAATAAAAGGGAGGGGAGGGAAGGAAAGAGGAGGGGAGAGGAAGTAAGGGAGACTGCATGACTTACGTCTGACGTTTTTAGGCTCTTCTGTAGTGGTACTACAGGACCTATTTTTAGGATTCTTGTAAAGGCTAAATGAGGAAATGTTCATAGCAGAGCCCATACTATACTTCAAATAATTATTGGCTAATATTTATCTCTTAGTTATTAACTACATACGTATTGAGTATTGATTTTGCTGTAATTTTTAAAAGCCTACAAAATAGACCCTATTATATAGCCCTGAAAGCAATTTGAGATTTAAAGAGTTCAAGACTGTTTGTACTATTTGTATGTCAGAACTCCCTGGACAAAACAGAACTAATAGAATGTGTACACGGTTATGAGACTTACTAGATTGGCTTATAAGGGTCAGAGGCTACCTCGTCCCCTAGCCGTCTTTGATGGCTGCTCTTAGTTGTCACCTTGATTGGAGTAAAAGATGTCTAGAACTGATAAAACACATCTGTGTGCCTTGGAGGACATTTTCAGAGAAGATTGACAGGTGAGTCAGAGCCGTGGAGGATGGGGAGTACCCATTCCCCGGGTGAGTAGCCCTGCTCCACAAGCAGCCAGCATGCAAAACAAATGCGAGAGCATATCACTGTGCACTTCTGGCAAGCGCTTCTTTCTGAGTGTGTCTCTTGCCTCTGCTGAGATCCTCTGCTGACACTCCAGCCTCTTCTGCCTAGCAACACGAATTCCATGCCAGTAACCTTGTAGGCTATCAGTGCTGGACTGAGAATGTGGAGTTTCCTGGACTGGGCAATTTCTGGTTTCTCTGCTGCTCCAAATACAGAAAAACATTGTTAGATTACCCAAGTCCTGTCATGTAAGCCATTCTAAATTCCCTCTTTTTTTTTCTCTCATTAAACTTGATTTAATGGGTCTCAAAATTCTATGACAGATTTTTGTTTCTATTAAAAAGTACTGATTTTGAAAACTAATAACTTAAAACTGTCACACACACACACACACACACACACACACACACACACACACACACACACAAATGGTCCACAAAACATTCTTTCGTGCTGAAGGTTTTACAATGCATTGTCATCAATAGTCTTTTACTATTAAACTTAAATGGCCAATTGAGACAAACAGTTCTGAGACCATTCTTCCCCCCATGGATTAAGACTGGGGTGGCAGGTGTTAGGGATAATATTCATTTATATTCATTTAGCCTCTGAGCTTTCTGGGCAGACTTGGTGACTTTGCCACCTCCTGCAGCCTTCTTGTCCACAGCTTTGATGACACCAACAGCACTGTCTGCCTCATGTCACAAACAACCAAACGACCAAGTAGAGGATAGTCAGAGATGCTTTCAGCACACGTGGGTTTGCCAGGGACCATATGGCAGCATCGCCAGACTTCAAAAATTTGGGGCCAGCTTCCAGCTTCTTACCAGAAGGACGATCGATCTTTTCTTTAAGCTCAGCAAACTTGTAT
Source organism: Rattus rattus (assembly GCF_011064425.1). NCBI lineage: Eukaryota > Metazoa > Chordata > Mammalia > Rodentia > Muridae > Rattus > Rattus rattus. The sequence continues at coordinate 178,493,279 of NC_046154.1, read as the reverse complement.
GCTATGCAGGCCGTGTGACAATCCAGAACATGAGCATAGCAAACACTAATTTAGCCTGGATGGTTCAGGATAATCACCTGAGCAGTGAAGCCAGCTGCTTCCATTGGTGCGTCATTTTTGCTGTCACCAGCTACATTGCTACGTCTAACGCCTTTGACTGACACATTCTTTACATTGAAGCCCACATCGTCCCCAGGAAGAGCTTCACTCCCATGGTGCATTTCAACAGACTTGACTTCAGTTGTTACATTGACTGGAGCAAAGGTAAACCACCATGCCAGGTTTGAGAACAAGAGTTTCCACTCAGCCCACAGGGACAGTGCCAATGCCTAAATTAGAAATGTTTTGTATAAATAGAGGTCTTATAATACATGAGACATAATTAGTTAAGTCTTACACTTCAAAGAAATTCACTTCAACATTCTACTTAATGTTCTACTTACCCCAATTTTATAGACATCCTGGAGGGGCAGTCTCAGAGACTTGTCAGTTGGAAGAGTTGGTGGCAGGATACAGTCCAAAGCTTCCAACATCATGGTGTCACTGGCACTGCCACCTTTGTGGGTGACTTTCCACCCCTTAAACCATGACATATTAGCACTTGGCTCCAGCATGTTGTCACCGTTTCAACCAGAAATTGGTACAAATGCTACTGTGTCAAGGTTGAAGCCAATTTTCTTAATGTAGATGGTGACTTCCTTAACGATTTCCTCGTATCCCTTCTGACTGTATGGTGGCTCAGTGGAATCCATTTTGTTGACACCATCCATTAGCTGTTTCACACCCAGGATGTAAGCCAGAAGAGCATCCTCATAGGTCTGCCCGTTCTTGGAGATACCAGCTTCAAATTCATCAACACCAGCAGCCACAATAAGGACAACTCAGTCAGCCTGAGAGGTGCCTGTAATCATATTTTTGATGAAGTCTCTGTGTCCTGGGGCATCAATGAGAGTCACATAGTATTTGCTGGTCTCAAATTTCCACAGGGAGATGTCAGTAGTGACACCACACTCACGCTCAGCTTTCAGTTTGTCCAAGACCCAGAAACTCTTGAAGGAGACTTTTCCCATCTCAGCAGTCTCCTTTTCAATGGTTTTTTTGTTGATTCCACCACATTTGTAGATCAGGGGACCGGTGGTGGTGGACTTGCCAGGATCTACGTGTACAATTATTACAATGTTGATGTCTTTTCCTTTCCCATTTTTGCTTTGAATTAGCAGTGGCTTTCACAACACCTGCATTTTGACAGCAAACCCGTTGCAAAAAAGCTAAATTCCCTTTTATAAAATACACGAATACACAAACATAGACGCAAACATACAAACACATACACAGACACATATATACATATATCACACACATCTAGACATATCACATATATAGATATACACATATATACATATAAATATATACACAAATAACACACACATTCTATTTGTTCTGTTCCTCCACAATACGGCTTCTTAAACTTTTTCCACATGTATCCCATCTTGCCTAAAAATATTTTACACAACTTCAAGTGTATAGGTATATGGAATAGGTATTTAAATCAAATATTGACTGATAAGAAATTTGCTTTAAAGCATGTACTTAGTATACATATACATTTGCCATGTATTAAAGAGAAAAGCAAATTCACATGTCAGTGAGATGGATAAACTTATTTTTGTATAAAGAATTAAATCTTAGGTGAATATTTGCTGACTGAAAACTTAAGTTTATAATCAAGACTGCTAAGAAAGCTGCTTCACACACACACACACACACACACACACACACTCACACATACACAGTACATAAGGGAAGAAGTATATTTAGAGCTGTTTGAGACATTGTTGAGATTTCTGTTCTAATCCTAAACCATGGCTTACTTAGTGACTTTTTTTTTTATTGAGCTCAAGTCAGCAACTCAGACAGCAAATTTTTAAATTTAGGATTCGAATGCAATGTAAATGTGTATAATTCGGGCTAAAGAATGGTGGCAGAGGAATGCTAAGTCTTTGTTTTATGTAAATAAATGATTACATTTCAATAACAGCAGAGAACTTTGTATGCACAATAAAATCCCAGAAATTCGTGACACAATAGACTGGACTCTGAACCACTGTATCTCAGTATTTATTACACTGTATAGCATGATGCCACATGTGTGTAATATAAAGTACACACACTGTACATTCAGAACTAAGACTACAATGACGCCATGTAACACAGGTGTCTTAGTTAGGGTCTTATTGCTGTGAACAGACACCATGACCAATGTAAGTCTTATAAAGGGCAACATTTAATTGGGGCTGGCTTACAGGTTCAGAGGTTTGGTCCATTATCATCAAGGCAGGAGCATGGCAGCATCCAGGCAGGCATGGTGCAGGAGGAGCTGAGTTCTACGTCTTCTCCCGAGGGAAGCCAGGAACAGACTGTGCATTCTCAGGAGGGTCTCCAAGCCCACCCCCACAGTAACACACTTCCTCCAATAAGGCCACATCTCCTAATAGTGCCACTCCCTGGGCCAAGCATATGCAAACCGTCACAAGAGGCAAGTACTAAAGATTCATTACCTGTTTGATTTTGAATGAAATTTTGGCTGCTGTACATTCAGAAGACTTTTACCATTGCCAATTTTTTTTATGACTCCTCCTGGCACACTCAGAGTTACATGAGCCCATACGGAATGCCAACCCACAGTTGAAGAAGCTAGGCTCTGGAGAACCATGTGCATTCCAATGGCCATCTACAGGAAGCTAGATGAACCAGTAGCTGTTCAGCCCAAGAAGTTGAGAGCCTCAGAACAAAGGGACCAAATGGTGCAAACCTATCTGAAGTTGAAGGCCTAGCTCTCCAGACAGTTGATGGTGTGAGCCCTTATTCATTGCCTGGGGAAGACGGCGTGTGGGATCTGTGGATTATAGATAGCAGCAGAAACAGAAAACACATTTGCTCAAGAAGAATCAAGCTTGTATATTTTGCTACCTCCCGCTTCTTCTGAAGTTTAGTTACATCGGTGCCCCCACCTTATTGGTCATCACTTTCCACTCTACATTCCCAACAAGCCCAAGTCTCTGAAAACACTCTCACCGACACAGCCAAAATTGTGCTTTACCAATTCCCTAGGCATCTCTCATGGTAGTCAAGCTGGCCCAGGATTGGCCATCTCTCTGTTCCCGTGAATGCCGATAGCTATTCCTCTGGAGCTGAAGCAAGTGGGAAAGGTTTCAGACAGCATGTAAGAGCAGATTTTCCTATTTGTAGAAAAGAGTTCTATTGTCTTCTTATCTTTAGTCCCCCTTATTTTATCATCATTATCCAAAATGATAAGTCTCAAGAATTACCCGGCCCAAAGATACTCCTGTAGCCCTGAATCCTTCCCAATTAAAAGCAATTATGGAATATGAGTATAATTCTAGAATATATCCTTTAAAAGGAAAAGATATATTATTCCTTATTTCTTTTTGTGGTGGCTTGGATATGCTTGGCTCAGGAAGAGGAGTTATTAGGAGGTGTGGCCTTGTTGGAATAGGTGTTGGAATAGGTGTGAAATGTTAACAAGCCCCAGAAAGACCACCAAAGAGCCAATTCTAATGCAATCACATTAGGGTCTCTTCATTTAAGCTGGAGCTTGGGCTCCCCCACCAACCCTGACACAGGAGGAAGGTGGAGAAGCCTTGAACCCTCAGCAGGACAGGGAACAAGTGAGGGGTGCCCAGCCTGGCAAGTATCTAATAGAATGACTATTGTAAGCTGACAAGTGGGTGCTCTGAAGCAAGACCATATACAATCAAAAACAGTCTGAAAATACATCTGAAACAATCAGACTAATCTTTGATTAACTATCGCTAGGAAGTAGCTAGGCAGTAACTCTGGCCAAGGACAAGCCACGGGGTCCTTCCTGGTACTTGGGTATAGCTTGGATTTAGCTGTAGGTGAAGATCTCAGTGCCCCCCTTTTTAAGATGGAGGCCAATCCCAAGATGGAGTAGGTTTGGTTTCTCAAAAGGAAGTAGTCATTATGGGGGTAGGCAATGAGACTCTCCTCCTAACCAGGTGGGAGTCAGTCTTCTGTTGGCCTTCAGAACAAGATGTAGAACTCTCAGCTCCTCCAGTACCATGCACGTCTGCCTTCCTGGACACTGCCATCCTTTCTTCTACGATTACAATGGACTGAACCTCTGAACCTGTATGGTAGCCTTAATTTAATGTTGTCCTTTATAAGAGTTGCCTTGGCCATAGTGTCTCTTCAGAGCAATGGAAACCCTAACTATGACTCCTTGGAATAGAAAAGTGATGTCTGCAACACCAAGTGGAGACACAGCAATGAAAGGCACATCCACGAAACAGTACAGGAGAAGGTTAGAGGCATCCACGTCCCAAATACAAGGAGCAGAGGCCCACCATATCAGCTCTGACTTGCCAACTGCTGGGCTTTCCACGGAGGCAGAAAGAACACTCCTACTTTAAGAAACTGTGAGTCCTATCCCTTCTAAAGTGTAGCACTAGCATCTAAGTGAGGCGTCAAGAGGCAAGCATACACATCCAGGCCAGCAATCTGGAGCCCCGTGTTATATACTAGAACATGTATACTCCCCACACCAACCCAATCTTTGTACCTAGGTCACATGTCATAACAATCGAGCAGGTTGGTTCTTATCCTTCTTCGTCAAGACTTGTGAAAGAGTAGCTGCTTGTGCATCTACTCACTTTCCGAGATGACACTGGACACAGTCTGCTCAGGGCTGCAGCCCACATTCTTGGAGCAGGGTATTACATCTGGAGACTTTCAAGGATGAAAAACTGCTCATTTTCCTTTGCTCTTGCACCGAGCTCTTTATAAAAAGCTTAGCAAGAGAGACATCCCACTTCTACCTTCTGTCTTATGATTTACATGCAGAGTAGGCTCGGGTAAAATCATTTCTGCGAGATGATCCTATCCAAGCCTATTGTGTGCACAGCAGAAGGGTAATTTTGAGGGTTGAACTGTTCCCGTCCTCATTCATGACCATACCTGTGATAAATAACATTGATTGTCAATGTGGAAGGATCTAGATTGCTCGGGGCTTGTGCGTGAAGCAGTTTCTAGACTGTGTCAACTGAGTTAGGAAGCCCCACCCAGAGGAACTGACGCTTTTCCATGGACTTGGGTCCCAGGCTGTATCGAAGACAGAAAGTGTGTGAAACACCGAATTCTTCTCCTTCTGCTTTCTAAATGCAGACACAGTGGGACCAGCTCCCTCACACTCCTGCCATCATGACATCCTCAGCCATGCATCATGCACTCGAACTATAAGCCCCTCCTTCCTAAAATAAACCCTTCCTTCCTTCCTTATATTGCTCTTGCCACGTGTTTTGTCACTGCACTGAGAAGAGTAACTAACACCATGGTATAGCATCTGTATCTCAGAAGGGGACTGGATTTTGAATTAGTGTTTTAAAGATGCAATGAAGTTCAAATGAGGCCACAGGGTAGACCCTCATCCAACATGACTGGTGTTAAAGGAGAAGAAACCAAGTCACAGGCAAACATAGAGTGAAGACGATTTGAACGCCCAGGGAGACATTGGTTTCTACAAGCCAAGAAGCAAAAGCTCAGAGAAAACCTGCAGGCACCTTCATCTTAAATGTCTAAAGAATCTGGGACTCAATGGAAAGAAATCACTGTCTAAGCAGCCTGGTGGACTGATCTTTGTAGGGAAGCTAACACAGTGAGACAAAATGGCAAGCCCAGCTCAAAGAACAAGGATCAGAAAGGGGAAAATCAAAGCCTTAACAGGCACGCACACACACACACACACACACACACACACACACACAGAGAGAGAGACAGAGACAGAGACAGAGACAGAGACACAGAGAGACAGAGACACAGAGACAGAGATAGAGACAGAGAGACAGAGAGAGGCTACCATTGACTTTGTGTGTCAGAGGCACACTCACCAGAAACAAATACATCACATTTATTAATTTGGGGTAGGAATTGAAACAACAAGCCTGGCCTTTCAAAGTCTGTGACCATTCAAGCCCTAAGGCAACCCCTGGAACCCAAATCTTCCACCTACCCAAAAGAGCCTGGGAAAGCAGGCAGTTGCCCAGGACCTGCTTTAGATGTGACCAGAATGGCTAATGCAAGAAGACAGCTCTTCCTTGAAGGTAACATCAACTGCTTCCAGATGCTAAGCAGGAGAGTCTCTCCTCTCCCAGGGACCAGACTTCTTCCTTAATTCTGCTCCAGCAGGACTTGGTGACCGCCAGAGCCCAGCGACTGGACAGACTTTCCCTTGGCTCTTTTTCCAAATGAGAATTTCCCTGGCAGTTATTATGTTGCCGCTGCACTGGAGCATGCTGGGTAACATAGGGCCGGAAGATTACTGAATGGAACAGAACTCTATTCTGACAGAGAACATGCCTCGCATCCAGATGGGGATCATGTTCTCCCTTTTAAGTATGGGAAGAAGGCACAGATATGTTTTCACCTGAATGGAACCTCGTAGAGACTGTTGGGTTATTCTAAATGTCTTTCCCCCTTCTCCTTCCTTATTAGAACTCAAAAATTTAGTCAACTACTCAGCTGCCCAAATTAGAGTCCTACTACAGCCTCTTCTGAAGCCCAGGATGGCCAGCATCATGAGCAGACAAGAGGTAGACTTCTTGAAGGGAGGATATATACCACACCCCCTATTCCTCTCATTTTTTCCCTTAAGGCTAGAGCCTCACTTATCAGGACAAAGGTTCCTCAATAACACAGAAACTTAGAGCTGGGCATCATGGCACATCCTTCTAATACTTGGGAAGTAGAGGCAGGAAAATGAGGAGTTCAAGACTAGCCTTAATACCAGAGTGAGTTCCGGGGTAACTTGAGCTACAAAAGATCCACATCTCAAAAAAAAAAATAATTTTTATAAAGAAAGATAAAAAAAAGTTAAAGGCAACCATGTTCCAAATGGCTGAAAAGCCACAATATGAATGTTTTATATGAAAGAGAAGCAAATATATGTCTTAAGTAAACAAAGGATATTTTTAGATCCCTATTTTTCTCATCGGGACTTGTCTTCTGAGTGAAGACTGGTCTATGTTTCCTTGTATCTGTAAATGTGAAAGAAAAGACTAAGAATAAAGCCAGAAGCACTGAGCAGTGGCCCTCAGGAGAGGAAGAGGCAGGTAGATCTCTGTGAGTTTGAGGCCATCCTGGTCTACAGAGTGAGTTCTAGAACAGCCGAGACTACAGAGAAAACCTGTCATAAAAATAAATAAATATTTATTTCCGGGCAGAAAACTATCATATGATTCTTAATTCTGTTTGGTTTAGGAAATGTGTCCCTTTATATTCCACCCTACCTGTGTTATAAAAGAGCCTCTAAAAAGTAAAGGATACGGAGAGAGAGACAAGAAGGAAGTTGAAAGCAGGAATGGAAGCGATGTCCAATGGCTAGTTGGTGAATGCTGAGAGGCAGACGAGGCTGACGAGGCCTCTCTCAGTGCTGCCAGTGCTGCGCTGACAGAGAGTCAAGAGAAAAGATAACAAAAGATCTGTAGCCTAACATGGCTGCGTGGGTCGTCTTCTCCCTGATCCAGGCTTCATCCATCCATACTCTCAGAGTGCAATGATCAACTGCATAAATTCTCACCTTGGCTCAGGGATAAAGGAAAGAAGAATGGAGTCTTTTCTCAGTGTGTTTTGTACAGACACGCTCACCAAGAGGACAAGATTCTCACCTGCACCGTTCACTCTTCTGCTGATAAGAAGTGATAAAACCCAGGCACCGTATTGCATGTTCTGTGTCTGTGTGTGCATAGGTGTGTGTGCATGCTCACATATTAGGTACACACATGTGTAGATGTGTATGTGTAGTTGGTTTTTCATACGTGAGTGCACGCACGCGCACATGCGCACGCGCATGCGCATGCATGAGGAAACCAAAGGACAACCTCAGGTGTTTGTCCACCATAGCTTGTTTTTAAATGTTTTTGTCTTCAGACGGTGCCTCTCCCAGGCCTGTAGTTTGTGGCTAAGGCTAGGCTGGTTTCAAACCATCCCCAAGGATCTGCCTATCTCTGCCTCCCCAGTGTTAGGACAAGCACTCACCAGCACACCCATCATGTTTTCACAGTGGTTCTAGGGATTGAACCCACATTGCTTTGCTTCCATGGTAAGCACCTTACCAACTAAGCTATAAACTGTGTTATTGAGCGTGTGACCTGGCACAAGGCTTAGAAATCTCTCTTAGGGTCACAATACTGGTGGTACCATCAAAGAATATATGTCCTCATCTAAATTGGACTATACAATCATATACGACAATCCCACCTCCCACCAGTAGGCAAAGCTTTTTCAGTGTTTCATTTGTTAATAGTAACTGAGCCAAGTCAATGTGTGCTTGGCTGTGAATTTAGGGAGTTATACATACAAAGGAAAGAAGTACATATTACTTAAGGGAACTAACTGAATTCAACTAGAAGTCACTCCAGTAGCCCAAATGAATATAATTCTTATTCTAGCCTACTGCATTAACCACAATACTCTCTACCTCTAGCTATAAAGTGGCTTACATCAATATTTAAATCCCTTACATGTACTTCTCTAGTGACTCAACTAAAGAGCGTATGGTTTCAGTCACCTGCTAAACATACGGCATGAGGTATGAATTCACTTATTTGAACCGTAATATTAAAGGATTTTCTTGAATTTCAATCATTCAATACCAGGTTACAATTTCAATCCAAAGCAGACATGCCCTGGAAACTTAAGAGGCCTTTTCAAAGACAAAGAAGGCTTCTAACCTGCTCACAATTAGCCATTACATGCTACTAGGAGCTGTTTAATTGGGACTGCCAGTCTCAATTAACCAACAAGAAGGGAATGAAGACTGCATACGCCAAATGAGGTACACATGTTACCAATTATTCCCATTAAGATTGTAATGAAATTGTGTGCTGCTTTGGTTTTTCTTTCTTTTCTGGGTCCAAGAACTTACATAAATTAAACTAGCGGGGGCGGGAGTGGGGGGATGCTAGGCGTAAGTTTTTCTTTCCAAAGGGTGAAAGAACTTCTTGCATCCAAACTCCTGCTGCCGTAGCAATGGCTTCCACTCCCAACCTCAGCAGTTTATCTGCAGTGAAACTGATCCAAATGCCAATGAGGCTCTCAAGAGATCCAGGTGGGCCTTTGTGAGGTAGCCTGGGCTCACTCCTCTTTTCTTCACTGAGTAATAATGGACAATCCCCCCCATTTTTCGCTTGGAAACAAGGGTACTTGATTCTTGATTTCTTTGCTGTGCTTTGCTAGGTTTCTGGCTGGTGGTCTTTAAAGACTTCATCGTTGGTGCAATGAAAGGAGAAAGAAGAGAATGTCACAGACTTCTTTAAGCCATTGATTCTCAGCCTGTGGGTAGAGGCCCCCATAGGGAGGCAAGTCAAAAGATGGCTTCTTTTTTCTTTCTATCTTTCTTTTTTTTTTTTCTTCAATTTTCTCGTCTCTTGCGTACTATATCCTTATCCCAGTTTTCCCTCCCTCCACTCTTCCCAGTTCTCCCCCCACCTCCGTTTCCCTCAGATCCCCCTCCTCAGGTTTGCCTCAGAGAAGGGCAGGCCTCCCAGAGATATGGATCAAACACTCCATAACAAGATGGAATAAGACTAGGCCCAAACCATATATATATATATATAGAGAGAGATATAGATATAGATAGATAGATAGATAGATAGATAGATAGATACATACATACATACATACATACATACATACATACATACATACATACATATATCAACGCTGGACTAGACAACCCAGTAGGAGGAAAAGGGTTCCAAGAGCAGGCAAAAGAGTCAGAGACACCTCCACTCCCACTGTTAGGAGTCCCACAAAAATACCAAACTACAAAACCATAACATATATGTAGAGGACCTAGCACAGATCCATGCAGGCTCTGTGAATGCCACTTCTGTCTCTGTCAGTGCCTTTGAGCTCTGCTTAGTTGATTCTATGGCTGTGTTCCTCTGGTGTCCTAGACTCCCCCTGGCTTCTATAATCCTTTCTTCCTCTCTTCAGCAGGAGTCCCCAGGCTCACAGGAGTCACCTAAGACCACATACATGTCAGTTACATTATATTCATAACGGTGGCAAAATTAGAGTTGTGAAGTAATAACATGCATAGTTTTATGTCCGGGGGTCCCCACAAAGGAGGAACCGTTTTAAAGGGTCTCAGCATTGGGAAGATTGAGAACCATTGCTTTAAGCTAAAGGATCTGCCACTTCTGTCTGCTCTTGGAGCCAGTCTTATTAGCCATCCTCCAGAATTCCACTTCGCACTTGAATTTCCTGGATCTGACAGCTTTAAATTTTATATTTAGATGTGGGTTTAAATATACACATCTAGACGTGCATCTGTTTAAATATAGGCTATTTTTAAATTTTTACATGGCACCAAGCTTTTGATATAAATTGGTCAGAATCCAAAGCGGACTACAAGGGGAGTACGATCTTGAATGTGTCTCGATGACACTAATCATTAACATATTTGATAATTTCCCTCTGAAGTGAAAGAACTTCAGAAATGCACATGTATCTGGAAATCATAAGCTCTATTCTTGCAAATGTCTCCGCTCCCTCCAGACACCACTAGGACAGCAATGCTCTTTAGGCAGTGTGTCCGCTTGGCTTTAACAGCCTAAAAGAAAAGCCGAGAACCTGTTGGACCTTGCTCACAGAACATGGAAATACTCACATAGGCAGCTGACTTGAAATTCAATAACTTCTACAACTCATCCGTATCAAGAGCACTGTTGAGTTTGAGTCTATGAGCCTAAATGTTTTCTCCTGAGAGCCAGACCTAAAATATATTATTAGGGTTTGTGACACTTGAGGTCACTGGTTGCAACCCTGCCTGTGTGGTGAAAGCAGCCTTGGGCAATAAGTAAGCAAATGAGACTGGCTGTGTTTCAATAAAACAAACTAGGAGTCCAGATTTAGCCTAAGGGGTCACAGTTTGCCCACCCCAACCCCCATCACCCTAAAACTGCCCATTCCTTTTGATCTTCTATTTCACCATCCCAGAAAATGCTTTGATGGGAAGCGACACAAGTTTAGGATTGAATGAAATGATCTGGAAGCATTTGAAGAACTTGATAAAAACATTGATTTGCGTGCCCTTTACCCCGAAGCTTAATTTCGTCCATCGTAGTTTCCAGGAATGTGATTTACTTTCCTCTAAATTTTCCCCCTGATGGATTTTAATTCAAAGATTTGTGATTTCCTCTTGTAGATAATGAGGCCAATTTCTCCAATAGTTTTATAACATCTAGTTATATCGGCTATCTAAATCAGAGTCATAGTGCTAGCTGCTGAGATACTGAACCCTAAATCTCAGGGGCTCAACTCAGTCAGAACTGTGTTTCGGTTTCACATGACTCACCCTCCTGTATTTTATACCTACAACTTCGAGACTCTTGAACAGCAAATGGGGGTGGCATACCCTCTCTCGTTGCCTCTCCTTGCAAAAGAGTGATATGAGGTACTTCTGCAAGGCTTTCATTGGCTGAATAAAATGTGTGAATGTTTCCAACCTAATTGCAAGGGAGACTAGGAAAAGAGAAGGCATGTGATCTGACATATTTGTCAATCAAGACCATGGCTCTCCCTGAGACTCCACAACAAAGCAGATGCCCAAACTGTTTTGGTCATCAGTTAAAGTCAACACTATGTGGAAATAGCTTAATGTCCAAAATTATTACTTACACCTTGCTTTTTGGAAAGGTTAGATCCTTTGAATTATAAAATGTAACAGATTTTCCAAGTTAAATTAGATCTTTTCTGAAAATTAATCAGAAATTATCAGTTTGGTGTGGTGGTACACTCCCCTTTAATCCCAGTACTCAGGGGGCAGAGGCATGCAGATCTCTGAGTTCCAGGCTAGCCTGGTCTACAAAGCAAGTTCCAGGACAACCAAGACTTATTACACAGAGAAACTCTGTCTTATGGGAAAAAAATTAACCAGAGAGTTGTTGCGTAAAGTAAAGGCTGTTGTGATCTTTGGTTTCTAAATTAGATACACACAGATAGGCGTCATGGCAAAAGAAAACAGGGCTGGGTAGATTCACAAATTGTCTTCATGATTGCAGTTGCCAAGGTTGAATGTTAGTTTGTTTATGAAATATTGTGTGTCACCATGACACACCACTTTAGAAGGGCAATCAGAAATATAGAAGTTACTAGTTCTAACTTAGTATAATAAAAATCCACTCCTGAATCTCAGAGGAAGGGATAAGCAGATGAATGTGAGGTGTCTTCTTGAATAGTTAAGAGACATGGACAGCATTTCAAATATTATGACAGTGAAAATTTTAAAAAGAAGGGAGTAGAAACATTTCTGTTGTGGTATTATAGATTTTAAAGTACATATGAGAGAATACACACATACATAGCAGGGAAGAATAATTTTAAAATGATACATTACTTACTTTAAAATAACTGAGAGATAGGATTTAGATGTATTTACTACAAATGATAGACATTTAAGGTGGTAGATATATGAATAGCCTGAGTTCAAATCCCTCTATATATACACGTGTAAAACACCATACTTTATCATGTATATCTATAGATCTTATATCAATAAAAAAAGAAAAAATACCAAGAAGAGGTTTCTACTAAAGCAGAACAGATATTAAGTAGATACTGGGAGAGGTCCTAAATATTTAGGGAGCATGTCTTGTATGGAAACTAGATATCATATAAAACTATTGATTTAGAAAGACTTAAGTTCTGGCAGGCACAAAAAGAGGTACTTACGAAGTCCATAATTTTATTTAGTATTGAAAGGAATGATCTAGAAGGGTAACCTATACTCTATAATTGTCCATATACATTATGATTTTTCAAAGTAAAAAGGTAAAAATAAAAAGGAAATGCCGGTTGACATAGAGTGCTGTCCTTCCATGAGTAGGCCTTGTTTATGACGAGCTATGACCGGAAGCGTTGCACAAGAGTGCATCTCTGATAGACGTGTGTGTGGGTTCCATGTCAAGTTGCTGTTTAAACCCTGCCTCTCAACCTTTCATCTCAGGGCCTGTATCCAACCCCTTTATTTGTTAGCCTGATAGAACTCTCAGCCTACAGCTTACCTTTCCGGGTACTGATCCACTAAACACTTGCTCATCCACTACGCTACTATTCGGCTGTTTCACCATCTCACGGGAGGGATCTGACTTATAGACAACTATAGTTGTGACAAAGCTGACCATTTAACGTCGGCCTCACTATCATAATGCTGAGACTTTTTCAGAACTCTGCAAAGCCACAAAACCTAACCATCAAATAAACCACATTTTTAATATGAAAGGAGTTATTTCTGATCCATTTGCCAAGGAGCTATATCACAAATAACTCTTGCACTGCTATAGTACTATATATAATATAAATATATACTATAGTATATATTTAGTGAGTCCTCGGCATTTCCAGTGCCTTTAAAGAAAACATAAGGATATTTCCAGAGTATTAGTTCAGAAGATTTTTATTTTATTTTATTTTATTTTATTTTTTACCGTTGGGGATGGTGAGGATATTGATGATGATGATGTTGTTGATTATAGTGATGATAATATTCCTTAATTATATATAGATGGTCATTTTACCCCACCCAGAAAATGCTTTCTTTAATAACGGTGACATTTTGAAAGGAAAGGGAATTTTGTTAGACTATTTTTATGTCTATAGACTTTGTATTTCACAGTGACAGAAAGCTTTTGTGTAAGATTGATCCAAAAGAAAATAGGTCAATACTTTACCCTATATAAGTCATTGAAAATGTTAGCAATGATCTAATAGAAGTTCATCAAATTGCTGTTTTTGAATAGTTTATGTGCATATGAAAAGAAAGCAGACATATCAAAGAGCCTCCTTCAAGCATCTCATTATTAGGTGGTTTAGTGCTATTATATTCGTTGATTAAAGCATATTACAAACAACTGACCTTTCACCCAATCATTAGCAAAACACTGGGTGAGATTTTACTACATCGGGGCCTCTAGGTTCACAGGTCACAAACACTGAGAATGGAAGTGATCTGACCTTGAGGGAATCATAAAAAAATTTTTTTAAAAAATTTAAATAAAAAAAAAAAGGCTTTGTTAAATGGATGGCCAGAAAAAGGAAAGAAAATTTGAGACAAGTTTTTCCCAGGGTCTCTTCCTACACCCTCTGTTTCTAGCTGCACAGAAATGGCAAAGGCTGCTCATCCTTGTGTTCTTGGAAGAACTGGGAAGACATTTGAATGATAGACATTCCCAAGGGATGCATGGGTTGTTGGCTTTGAAATGGCATAATTGCTCCTCACAAGAACTGCACAACAACTTTTTGTTCATCTGTTGAACTTTAGTTACCATAAAAATAACCTGTTTCCACATGTCTTTAACTCATGCTTGTTGACAATAGCAGATGACTCATTGAGAAATGAATTTCGGCAGCTTCCGGATTGCCTGGTGGATTTTTATGACTGCCTTTTTACAGGGTCAAGGATCAGCCATGTGTAACCCGTTGGGGCCATTACTGGGTTTAAACTCTGTGGCAATTGCACTTGCTACATCAGTCATTTAATTGGTTCAAGAAAAATGCCAAGGAGACGAAAGTCAACAACTACATTCTCAGTGTGCCTCATCCCTAGCAGTAAAAACAAATGAGGAGGGGCTGGCAAGGGAGGGCACGCAGATAGATGAGCGGTAGAAAGCATTACCAGTGTTATTGCACAGTCCTCAGAACACAAGGGACCTTCCCTTTCATAGCCACTTCTCAAAGCCTGCCTGTGCACTTAAATAAAAAGCTGGAAAATAGATTTATTTGCATCATAACATTGCAGAAGCCAAATGTGTTACTTTCCTGGGAAAAGAAAACCAGGCGGGAAATCACGTGAGCAGTTATCAGATGTCAAAGGAGAGAATCTACTTCTTCAGATACCTAACCTAACAAGCCTTTCCTTGCACTGTTCTCCATCGGACACCTGAAATGGGTCTTCAGAAGATCTTTTATGATGGAGACACTAAATTTCTAGTTGTATTTCCCTCCATTCTTGAGCATTCTCGGGTAAACATACTAGCATAACATCTTTTTCTCTTCACTAAAACAAACAAACAAACAAACAAAAAATTATCATACAGCAGAGCATCAAGACACTGCCATGCTCTGTCATATAAATAATGCCTGAGCCAAAATAGAAATCATTTTTAGACTGGGCTTACAAAGGATGCCCATTTAATTTCATTTTATGTTTTAAAGTTGCTCCCATGGTGATTACATTTTGATTTTTTTTATAATCTTATGCTCCTACTTTGAGAACGATTATGGGGTCTCTCTAAGGAAAAAAAAAAAAAAAAAAAGGAGGGTTTGAGTTTAAGATTACCCTTGAGGTAAAAAGGAAAAGCAACAAGATCAAAGGCAAAATCAGTCCTGAGGGTTTCAGGGTCTCTGAAAAATTTGTTCTCTTCCCCAAACATCAGGTAGAATAAATCTACAGAACAGATCTTTACTTAGCTTGATGCAGTCAAAACAGTGCGAGCGATCACGGATGAGTAGGGATGCTCTGTTCAAACACAGGCTCAAAGGATTCCTTTTTAAAAGGTCCTTAGAACTTCTGTAAGTAAACTTTCAACTTTTCATTTAAAGAAAGCAAGAAGTTAACGCTAGTGTAAGACAATTGTCTACCAAGTCACTCTCCTGGTGGAAAAAATTTTTACATTATTTTTATTTCTTTTTTTTTCCCCCTGGAGCTGGGGACTGAACCTAGGGTCTTGCGCTTGCTAGGCAAGCGCTCTACCACTGAGCTAAATCCCCAACCCCATTTTTATTTCTTTATTCTAGAATTATGCATGTGCTGATCAACAACCTTCCCAACACTGAAAAGATGAACAGAAGGGAGTGTTCTCTTCCAGATAATTACAACACATATGAAACCAAAAGGGGGGTGGACCATATGATCAGGAGGGCTTTAGGTATCTATAGAATTTAAGACGGTCCCAATTAAATATATTACTGAGTCACTTATTGGGCAGGGGAAGAAAGACAGCCTTGTGAAAAGATATGGTTCCTTTGGCTTTATATTGTTAAGAATCACAAAAATGCAAATGAAGCTACACAATGAAAGATTATCCAGACTGCTGAGCTGAACTTACCAAGAAATATATAAGGCAGCAATGGTGGCACATGCCTTTAATCCCAACACGTAGGAGGCAGAAGCAGAGGGATTTCTGTGAGTTCCAGGCCAGCCAGAGTTACATAGTGAGGCCCTGTGTCCAAACAAACAAACAAAAACAAATGCAAACAAACAAAACTAAGACAAACAAACAAAAAAAGTATGACTGCTGGCAAAGATACAAAGAGGTTGACCAGTTGTCCAGTTAGTTACTGTGTTCTTCCTTCAACATTACAATTTCTTCCAAAAGAAAAGAAAACTGACTTTTAGTTAGACATTACTACATGCTATGATAGAGACTCTCCCAACTACAAGCAGCACTTTCAAAACTCAGCACAAGCCTATCATGTATAATTCTCCCCCGTTTTTTTTTTGGGGGGGTGGGGGGTTGTTTTGCTTTTGGTTTTTGGTTGGTTGGTTGGTTTTAGTTTTTCAAGACAGGGTTTCTCTGTCTTATGGACTGTGCCTCCCAGATAGGATTAAAGGTGTGTCTTACTACACCTGGAGAATTCTCCTAGAGAGGAAAAGGGAAACAAGCAAACAATGAATCATCTATGATGTTTCTCATCCAACGTGTAAACATGGGCTAGTTGTTTAAGAATAACCAAAGCTAGGAGACTTTAAAATACCATATTCATGTAAAACCAAAGCAACAATTCTAGTGTATCCTAGGACATTAGGACAAAGAATACCAAAGATAAATTCAACTCCCCAGCTAAATCATCAGTGATTATTGACCATTCATAACCAGTTGTTATGTTTGCATAAAATCATCCAGCATTCTGCACTGTCTGTTACAACCATAGCAATATATAGTAAGTAGTTTACATTTAAAGTTGTGAACACTTCAATAAAATGAAAACTTCACTTCTCCAGTCACAGTGCCTAGATGTTCAGCAGCCCAAGGCCAAATCCACAGTGGCCACAGAGCTGGACAGTAAAGATACTGACCTGTCCATCTTTTCAGATAGCTACTGGGTACTGATGCTGGGTTCCCAACAACCTAAAGTTAACAACAATAACAACAAAAATAAAAACCTTATTTCATAATATTTTGCAAATTAGTACTTTACATTTGTAAAGCCCTTCATGACTTTCCTCCATGATTTTTCCAGCAATTCAAAAAATGTACCTCATTTTTAAGTTAAAACTGTCCCTCTAGTTTGAGGGGAAAAGGTGAAATCTACGAGTTAGGTGACAGAACGATCATGAATTAGCCCCAAAGGTAATAAGAACTCTCCCAGTCTCCAGGCTCAGCATTTTAGGGTACAGCACAAAGGCATACTTAGAAGTCAAAGAGAGCAGCAACCCAACTCTGATCTGTATCACTCAGGATGTGGAACACGTATTTCAGCCTTCGGTTTCATTGTCTAAAAAACTGGGGTGATCATGGCAACCCTACAAAAGTAACACTCAACACCTGACAACACTCAGGTATGAGAACAGCCCTCCTCAATATGGAGCAGGATTCCCATCTATTCCTTTTCATCTTAATTTGAAAAGCAAAGTTTTTTTATTTCAATGTTATTTTCTACAAATAGAATCAACAGACGTGGTTCATAATTTAGGAAGCCGATTTTGA
Source organism: Rattus rattus (assembly GCF_011064425.1). NCBI lineage: Eukaryota > Metazoa > Chordata > Mammalia > Rodentia > Muridae > Rattus > Rattus rattus. The sequence continues at coordinate 178,475,529 of NC_046154.1, read as the reverse complement.
ATACGTTGGCATTTTAACTGTTATATACACTCTAGTCCCAGCTGCTATATTTGTGCTACCTCAGAATTTTCAGGATTAAATGGAAATTTAAATAGCATCTAAAATCTGACATGTAGATGTACAATGAATTCAAGCTCTCTCCATCCTTTCTTCTATAACCCAATGCCTTCTAAGTCTCCTTGATGTGTATGTATGGCAAGTCCTGGTCCATCAAGCCTGAATCCTGTTCTAGAATAGGTGACTTAGCAAAATTTATAATGCTACAATGATATGTAATTGCTATAGGACAACTGCTTATAGATTCCAATGGAGAGGAGTACGAAAATAAGATTAGATATTCAGATATTTACTTTACAGGAAGCATCAGCTATAATTGTTTCAATTATTGATTACCTGGCTAATGCAAATGTATATTCTATGCTTTCTTCTATATTATTTAAAAGATCATTACAGGAAGATCTTGAAACAGACTTACTTTCAGAATTATGTTGGATCCAAGATATTAAACTTAATCTACATGCCCTCAGCATATGATTTATAAACTTAGGATGGATCAGAATCTTGGAGGCAATACTATTTTAATTTATTATTATGATTTACAAACATATTTGCATTGTGTTGATCCTCAAAAGAGTTCTGAAAGGAAGAAATGATTAAATAATAACCTCAGAAATGTGGATGCTTTCCCCACCCTCCTCATGGTACTGATTAGCCTAAGAATAAGCTGCAAATGTGAACCTGAAAATGCCAATGCTTTTACCTAAACAGGTAAGTTCAGAGCTTTGTCTACAGGACTTCACCTAAAAGATTCCACTGGAGTCTGATGCAAACACTGTAAGGCCTGAAAGTATGACAGGTATTATATCTCACTTTTTACCACGTGAAAAAATGTGAAATTCCAAGAGATTACAGAACACAGATAATTGTGAAACCAGGACGACAACTCAAGTACCTTTAGCCAGTGACTTTTCTATTACCCAAGCTTACCAAGAGCAAGTGAAGCTCTTATTACAATAGCATCGAAGGTCTCATTTAATATCTTCCACCTATTAAATCAAAGGCAGTATATAAAGCAATGGCTACCAGAAAGCCAGCCACAGAGTACGGAAGCTATCAGAGGGGTTTAAAGGCAGCAAGAAGACAAGTTAGCTACGGTTATCCAGAGCACTACTGCTGAGCTGTGGGATCGCTTGCTACCTTGTGCAGGTTCATCAGTCAGTGGGAATCCAGAAAGAAGTCATACTGAGTTTGCAGATGGCACAAATTAGGGAGGAATGGCAAGAACACTGGGGAACAAAATGAGGATTCAAAGACACTCATTAAGCCCTAAGTCACATCTAACAAAAAGAGCGGATTGATGATATAAATACAACATCCTTGTATTATGGGCTCAAAATTCATATATTGAGGAGTTGAAGTATAACCCCATAAAAGAATACATGCTTGTTTAATATGCAAGAGATACTAAATTCAAGACTCAAACCCTGTACACACACACACACAAACACACACACACACACACACACACACACACACACACACACTGTCTACATGTTAAAGAATTAGCATTAACTCTCAGTCTCTGAGAATGTGACAGCATCTAGTGATTGGCTGCTTGTTCTAGTTTCATTTCTGTGGCTGTGATGAAACATAACAGAATGCAGAGGATATAACAGAAGAGGAAAAGTTTCATTTGGCTTATAATTCCAAGTTGCAGTCCATCCTATTGGGGAAGTCAAGGCATGAACTCTATAGCAGTTAGTAACATCACACCCACAATCAACAGCAAAGTAATAAGAAGCACATCATTGCAGAAATTAATGAAATAGGAGTAAGAAAAGTAATATAAAAATTAGCAAGTCTAAGAGCTTAGTTTTTTGAGATGACAAACAAGATTAACTGAACTGGTTCTACTAACCCAAAGAAAAAGTGATCCAAGTTAACAAAATCAGAGATGAGCAGAGATACATTATCCCACACACCACACACACACACACACACACACACACACACACACACACACACACACACACACACACACACACACACACACACACACATCTTAATCTTATAAGGGAATACTTTAAGGTAGAACTTAAATTATAAAGTTCTAAATAATTGATAAACTTCTAGATTCATCCAAACCCCTAAGGTTTAGTCTAGAAATAAAAACACAACAAATGAGACAGAAACAGTAATAAAAAAAAAAACTCTGACCAAAAAAAAGACCAAGTCTAGATAAGATCTATAGCCAATCTGACCAGTAATAAAAAAAAAAACTCTGACCAAAAAAAAGACCAAGTCTAGATAAGATCTATAGCCAATACTTCTTAAATTATTCAAAAATAGAAACAGAAGGAACACTTCCAAGCTCCTTCTATAGAACCACTAGAACTCTAGTACTAAAACCAAATAAAGGCAAACATACACACACACACACACACACACACACACACACACACACACACACACACCAAAGCCTACCTGCCAATTTTCCTGATGGCTATAGATGCAAACATTCTCAATAAAAACTTTCAAAATAAATTCAGGCATGTATCAAAAAGATCATCTGCTATGATCAAGTTGGCTTTGTCCTAGAAATGCAGGATGATTCAACATACATTAACTTATTAAATGTAATAAATCATATAAAATGGACCTATGACAGAAATCCCACAATCATTTCAATGGATGCAGAAAAGGCCATTCACGAAATTCAAAATGTCCTCATGAAAAAAGTTCTGAGGAGAATAGGACCAGAAGGAACATATCTATACATAATAAAGACTATATAAGACAAACTCATAGTCAGCATCATTCCAAATGGGGACAATCTCAAAGAAGTCCCATTACAATCAAGAAGATAAAGCTGTCCAATATTTTCACTCATTTTCAATATAGTACTTGAAGCACTAATTAGATCAGTAATGCAAGGGAAGGAAATGAATACAAATAGGAAAGAAGAAATCAAATTATCCCTGTTTATAGATGATATGATATGATATGTAAAAGCATAAGAAATTTCAAATAGTCTACCAGAAATCTTCTGGAAATGATCAACACTTTCAGCAAAGTAGCAGAATATAAAACCAACTGGCAAAAATTAGTAGCCTTTCTACACACCAATAGCAAACTCATTGAGAAAGAGACTGTGTACAAACTCCCATCTACAGTCACCTGAAAGAAAATGAAGTCTACTCTCCTTGGTCAAAAGCATTCCATTGGCAAGATTGTCTAATGATATCTGAGGTAGTTTAGTCTTTAGCCCTCCCCCATCTCAAACAATGAAAGAGAGACAGAGAGAGACAGAGAGACAGAGACAGAGACAGAGAGACAGAGACAGAGAGAGAGACAAAGACAGACAGAGAGAGAGAGAGAGAGAGAGAGAGAGAGAGAGAGAGAGATCCATATAATCATTTGCTGTAAAACATTATCTTCAAATACTCATGGTGTAGTCATGAAAGATGACATTGCGGTTCCTAAGACAATGTGTAGATCTCTATCCAGGCACCAGAGGTGCCCAGGCAATAGGACGACTAGAAGATGCAGAAGAGAACAAGAGCTTGCTATTATTGGTGGGATAGCAAAATCAATGACCAGGAAGAAAGTGTAATAGACATTCAACCACAGGGACTGAGATGAAGGATGCTGGTGCCAGAAATGGAGTCCTAGGCAGGGAAAGAAGGAACGCTTTAATAAGATGAACCACACCACAAGCGTTCTGCCTCCTGCACCACAAGAGGAAGGTAACATTTAAAATGAGATGGTTCAGTGGCTTACAGCAGAAAATAATGTACGTAGAAATTTTTGGTCCAGATGTGCGGCTTTGGCCACATTAAATGCTCATTAAATGTTGATTCCTATAAATATCATTCCTAACTGTCGAAAGTTTTCTATTGCTGCAACAAAGTACCATGACCAAAAAAGCAAGTTGGGGAGGAAAGGGAGAACTGGAATTCAAAACAGGGCAGGAACCTGGAAGCAGGAGCTGATGCAGAGGCCACAGAGGGGTGCTGCTTACTGGATTGCTCCCCATAGTTTGCTCAGCCTGCTTTCTTATAGAAGCCAGGACCACCAGACCAGGGATGGCACCACTCACAAAGGGCTCTGCCCTCCTCTAACAATCACTAATTAAGAAAATGCCTTACAGCTGGATCTCATAGAGGCATTTCCTCGACTGAGGCCCATTCCTCTCTGATGACTCTAGCTTGTGTGGAGTTGACACATAAAACCAGCCAGAACACTAACATCTATTTCCAGGATATGGACAGATCCAAGGTTAAACATGTTACTCTCTCAGGAAGACTGTAGCAGGATACAAATGATTTCTGTGAATCTTGGAACTGTCTTTCTTTAAACCTGAGATTATAAGAAACCTTTGCTTCTGAAAACTGAAGCCTACCTATAAAGTTTTCTAAACTTAAGAGAGGGGTTAAGCCTTAAAATGTCCTATTATAGAGAATTTACCTGTGTAGATTAATCCAAAATGCATTTGTGGGTAGCAAAGATTAAGGTCCCGGATTCCACATTATATTGTGCAGATTCAAACTCCAACTGGATCACTAGTGCTAGACTATCTTGCCTACCCGGTATCTCTGACTCTCAGTCCAGTCATTGCAGAACAGGAAAGGGTCATGGCACATACTCCGATAGGTCAATGTAAGAGTTCACATTGTCAAAGAGTTCACAAGGAAGACGCCATCAGTGCCTGTTCTGCAGCAGGTATTGCTTATCACAAGTCTAACATCACCTGGTGTCACACACAGTCAGCAGAGGATGCACAATAATAATTGAACAATGAGTCCTGATCCCTTAGGATCTTCTGAGTTACTGAAGCAGACTGCATCCAAACCAGACCTCCAGACAGGCGTGGTGACACTAGCCATTCATCCCAGGATTCCTGAAGCAGATGTAGACAGATCTCTATGAGTTTGAGACCAATCTGGTTCCAAGCCAGCCAAGGCTATACGATGAGACTCTGACTCAAATGAAAGAAAGCAAAGGGCGGAATTCCAGTAAAATGTATCCACTGCGAAGATGGTAAACCCTGTAGCTGGAGGTAGTGGGGTTGGAGAAGGAAAAGTAGTGGCTAGGCCTAGGACGACTTCCTGGAAGAAGCAATATCTAAGCAAAATCTTCAAGGAGAGTCAGTAGGTGGCAAGGTTTTTACAGTATCCTTGATGTCCCTCAGTTCATTTTTGTGCCTTAGAAGAAAAACCCTTTCTGAAAATCCTAACCTATAAAATAGTAATAATAATACTCAGCTAGAAAATGAAAAGTCAACATTGTCTGCAATGCGCAGTTGCTGTTAACCCAACGATTCACACGAATATGTTTTGGCTGAGAAATTTTGCCCACGTAATTGAAAAGCAAAAAGAATCATTTGGAGGCAGGTGCTAATCCCACGCTGAGTGTTTCAGAGAGGAAAGCGTATACAAATTGGCCAGCTTACACATGGGAAAACAACTCAACAGCTAGCTAAGAAAGTATCTCCAGAGCCCTGCCAGTGAACGGGGGCCTCTTCAGTAGCAAAGAGTATTTCTTACCCTTCCTAGCCCTTTTGCTTTGAGCAGTGCTCGGCAGTAGACATTTGATGAATTAACACATAAAAAATAGAATCAAAGGAATGGCTTCGAGGAAACAGAGAATAAAAATCATCTGGTCACTGGAAATAATGAATACCCACTGCATGTATGCAGTTAGCACTGTACGTGATGATGGCGATCTAGTCTTCAGAACTTCTCTTAATCCCACATTGCATATTTGTCCACCGCTTTAACAGTCACACGGGCACTTGACCTTCCAGGCACCATTCCGGAAGCTTTGGGCAGGCCTGTGAATAAAAAAAGACAAGTCCCTGATCTCACAGAGGGTGCTTTCTAATAAGGGAGACAAACGATAACCACGTGGCATCTGTAAGGAGTGGTTCCAAGACACCCTTGGATACCCAAATCCTTGGATGCTCAACCTCTTGTTTACATGTAGACTACACGTATCTTCTCAAGTATTTCATGTCATCCTTAGGCTATTAACAGTGCCTAATACAATGGGATTCTAGACACATGGTTTTCTTACGTAGGAAATTGTTGCAGGGGGAGTATGGGAGTGGTGGTGATGTATACATGTTAAATACAGTTGCAAACTTTTTTTGTGTGTGTGTGTTCAAATTTTATTTTTACTTGAAATTTCCTCAAAGAAAAACCTATATTTATGTAAAGAATAATTTTCAGGTAATTTGGATTCACACTTTTCATTTTCATGTGGGTGGTGAATGATTTTTTTTTTTTTATTAACTTGAGTATTTCTTATTTACATTTCGATTGTTATTCCCTTTCCCGGTTTCCGGGCAAACATCCCCCTTCCCCCTCCCCTTCCTTATGGGTGTTCCCCTCCCTACCCTCCCCCCATTGCCGCCCTCCCCCCAACAGTCTAGTTCACTAGGGGTTCAGTCTTAGCAGGACCCAGGCCTTCCCCTTCCACTGGTGCTCTTACTAGAATATTCATTGCTACCTATGAGGTCAGAGTCCAGGGTCAGTCCATGTATAGTCTTTAGGTAGTGGCTTAGTCCCTGGAAGCTCTGGTTGGTTGGCATTGTTGTTCATAAGGGGTCTCGAGCCCCTTCAAGCTCTTCCAGTTCTTTCTCTGATTCCTTCAACAGGGGTCCTATTCTCAGTTCACAGTTGCAAACTTTTAAGAAGTGTTTCCCAGTATGATGAGTTGAAGCCATGAATGCAGAAACTTATGGATGTAGAAGGTCATCGAAGCAAAATATGATATTATAATATGTAAAGTGACTTAATGCAACATAAATACTATTTATAATATTGATTATTAATATACATCCTCAAGAAACAGACCATGGAGGATGTTTGTACTAAGACTCAGGCTGAATGAAGCCATTAGCAATGCTATTCAAGTTGTTTACTTGCGCTCTTCCAGCTCTCTAGCGACCAGACCTCACATGCAGGCTGTACTGCCAGGAGTAGGCGCATGACCTTGACTGAGATGACTCTCTTCAGGCAAGGGCAATTGCCTAGTGGGCTGCCAGAGAAAAGCTGTGTCTGGCGACACTCCCAGAGTAGGGGGACGTCCTCCAACCTCAACTCTCACACACATGATTTATTATCAGCCTCTTTCCATGCTTCAATGTCAACTCTACAAGGGCACATGTCTTGTTTTTATTCTAGAGACCTCTAAAAAACCCTTCTCCTGGAAGGCACTTAATGTTTGTTAATTTAATGAATTAATGGTAATTCCTAATTATGCCACAGAACATACTCCCAAACCAAAAGTTCCTAATGGATGAGTCAAGCTACAATACAAGATATTTTTAAATAATTTGAAATGGAACGGGTACAGAACTTTTATAAATATGTTCCTAGACATTTTGGTTAAACTGAATAGTGACTTAATTCTGTCCCCAAGCATAATTTCAATAACTGTTATTATAGGCTAAATTGTATCTGTTCCTGGGAAGTCCATTCCCAGTTGTCAACTTGACCATATCAGGAAATGAAGGGCACACCTGTGCTCCAGATCTTAAGGCTAGAAGACACAGGTTTTTGATCCAGATCTTGAGATACAGTGGTCATAAACTTAGGCCCAAGCAAGGTGGTACGTGCTCTTAATCTCAGCAGGCAGAGGCAAGCAGATCTCTGAGTTCAAGGCCAGCCTGGGACCAAGCAAGTTCCAAGTAAAGAACAGCTTAGGACCAGGCATAGTGGTATACACCTTTAATCTGGGCCATACTGTCTGCTGGAGGCCTACATAAGGACAATGGAAGAAAGGATTCCTTTTTCTCTGCTTGCTTGCACTTACTTCCAGCGCATATGTTGGAACCTAAATCTTCAGGATTCCAGTGTATACACAAGGCCAGCTGAAACACCCAGCCTCGGTGGATTGAGCAACTACTAGATTCTTGGACTTCCCATTCACAGCTGCCCATTGTTGGGTTAGTTGAATTGCAGACTGTAAGTCACTCCAATAAACTCCCTTAGTATATAGGGACATGCTATAAGTTCTGTGACTCTAAAGAACCCTGACTAATACAGTCCCCACCCTCCATTCATGTCGAAGTTCTCAGTAACTCCAAGTATAATTATCGGAGGTAAGACAATGAAGGGGACCATCTATAAGCCAGGAAGACTCCTTGAAAGGAGCAAGCAGAGTGCCAATACCTTGATCTCAGACTTTTAGCCTCAGAGCTGTGGGAGAATAAATGGCTTTTGTTTACTCCATTGTGGTTTATTTGTTCTGGCATTCCTAGTAAATGACATATCTGTAACATCTGAAAAGGTTATGAAGCAAAAGCACAGTACAGCAATTAAATATAAACTTGGGCACTGTCTTCATTGGGGTTATTATTGCTGTGTTGAAACATCATAACCGGCCTCATTGTATTACTTACCTCAACTCTTAGTTGTCAGGAATGGTAACCTGGACCCAGTGCTTCAATCACCCTCGCCATCTAGCCCATAGCAATCATGCGTGAGTGAATCTCCATCCACGTTGGCCAGGCTGGTGTCCAGATCGGCAATGCCTGCTGGGAGCTCTACTGCCTGGAACATGGCATCCAAACTGATGGCCAGATGCCAAGCGACAAGACCATTGGGGGAGGAGATGGACACCTTCGCCACCTTCTTCAGTGAGACAGGAACTGGCAAGCATGTGTCCCAGGCAGTGTTTGTAGACCTGGAACCCACAGTTATTGATGAAGTTCACACTGGCACCTACCGCCAGCTCTTCCACCCAGAGAAGTTCATTACAGGCAAAAAATAAATACTGCCAATAACTATGCCTGTGGCCACTACACCATTGGCAAGGAGATCATTGACCTTGTCTTGGACAGAATTCGCAAGCTGGCTGACCAGAGCACAAGTCTCCAGGGCTTCTTGGATTTCCACAGCTTTGGTGGGGAACTGGCTCTGGGTTCACCTCCCTGCTAATGGAGCACCTCTCTTTTGATTATGGAAAGAAGTCCAAGCTGGAGTTCTCCATTTACCCAGCTCCCCAGGTTTCCATTGCTGTAGGTGAGCCCTACAACTCCATCCTCACCACCCACACCACCCCAGAGCACTCTGATTGTGCCTTCATGATAGACAATGAGGCCATCTATGACGTCTGTCGTAGAAACCTTGACATTGAGTGCCCAATTTACACTAACCTTAACCGCCTTATTAGCCAGATTGTGTCTTCCATCACTGCTTCCCTCAGATTTGATGGAGCCCTGAATATTGATCTGTCAGAATTCCAGACCAACCTGGTGCCCTACCCTTGCATCCATTTCCCTCTGGCCACTTATGCCTCAATCATCTCTGCTGAGAAAGCCTACCACGAGCAGCTTTCTGTAGCAGAGATCACCAATGCCTTCTTTGAGCCAGCCAACCAGATGGTGAAATGTGACCCTCACCATGGTAAATACATGGCTTGCTGCCTGCTGTACAATGGTAATGTGATTCCCAAAGATGTCAATGTCTCCATTGCTACCATCAAGACCAAGCGCAGCATCCAGTTTGTGGACTGGTGCCCCACTGGCTTCAAGGTTGGCATTAATTACCAGCCTCCCACTGTGGTACCTGGTGGTGACCCGGCCAAGATCCAGAGAGCTGTGTGCATGCTGAGCAACACCACAGCCATTGCTGAGGCCTGGGCTTGTCTAGATCACAAGTTTGATCTAATATATGCCAAGTGTGTCTTTGTGCGCTGGTATATGGGTGAGGGCATGGAGGAAGGGGAGTTCTCTGAGACCTGTGAGGACATGGCTGTCCTAGAGAAGGATTATGAGGAGGTTGGTGTAGATTCTGTAGAAGGCGAGGGTGAGGAAGAAGGAGAGGAATACTGGTTCATTCCTCTAGCCCCTGTATCGTGTCAAACTCAAAACTCCAGCTCCAGCACTGGCTGCAGGCATTGATGCTCCTGTGCTGTTCCATTCTGTGATCATGTCTTCTCCATGCGTACCTCTAAGTTTCCCATGATGGCTCAAAGCAAAAGCTTTAAGAAAAGAAAAAAAATCATAACCAACCAGGGTTTCTATTCCTGCCCAAAACATCATGACCAAGAAGCAAGTTAGGGAGGAAAGGGTTTATTCAGCTTACACTTCCACATTGCTGTTCATCACCAAATGAAGTCAGGACAGGAACTCACACAGGGCAGGAACTTGGAGGCAGGAGCTGATCCAGAGGCCATGGAAGGGTGTTGCTTACTGGATTGCTTCCCCTGGCTTGCTCAGCTTGACCACGAGCCCCAGGGATGGCACCTCCCACAATGGGCCCTCCCACCCTTGATCACTAATTGAGAAAATGCCTTACAGTTGGATCTCATGGAGGCCTTTCCTCAAGGGAGGCTTCTTTCTCTGTGATAACTTGAGCTTGTGTCAAGTTGACACACAAAACCAGCCAGTACACCAACATAGGGAGGAAAGTGTTTGTTTGTTTGTTTGTTTGTTGTTTGGCTTATACCTCTATATCACTGTTCAGTATTGAAGGAAGTTGGAATGAGGAACTCAAACAAGGCTGGGACTTGGCGGTAGGAGCTAATTCAGAGGCCATAAAGGGATGCTGCTTACTGACTTGTTCATCAGTGCTTGCTCAGCCTGCTTTCTTATAGAATCCAGGATGAGCAGCCCTGGGGTGGCCCCACCCACAATGGTCTGGGCTCTCCCCCATCAGTCACTAATGAAGAAAATGCCTTTCAGACTTGCCTACAGCCATTTGGAGGCATTTTTTTTTCCAGTTGAGGTTCCCATCTCTCAGATGACTCTAATAGTTTGTGTCACGCTGACATAAAACTAGCGGGCCCAGACACCAATTATCAATGATGGATTTGTCTGTATTTTAAACAATATATTTGATAAGTTGGCTGGTAAAAGAGCTGACTCCATCACTAACTACCTGTCTCTGTCATAAAGCCAAGCAGGCAGACATCCACCCTTGCCATCTTCTTGTTCCCTGTCTGGATCTTTTCTCAACCCAGTATGGATTTAATAGGCATCCATTCAGTTGAAATAAGTATATTCTACTTATAAGTATAAATCTACTGTCTGGGCTCTGTTTCTCATTGCAAAAGTCTGAAAGCAAACAAAAGAGTGGGAACAGTGGCCCATTTCTGCTGCCTTCTGTCTTGTGGGACTCTACTCCCCATCTCAGAAAAACTTCCCCACTCTTCAGGACAGAAAACAGCCTGAGATACAGGACAAAGCAGGGTGTCAATCATTCTACACATCTAGTAAACTTCATTTCCTTCTTTTATTACTGAGCAAAAATAAATCATAGTTGGCAATGTTTTCTCTCTGGACCCCAGTCGATTGTCTGTAACCAACCTTTGGGTGCAGTGAAACCATTCTACTTCAATAAACAAAGAGAACAGCTGTTTCATGAATTACTCCTGAGACAAAAGCCATCTCTGCCCTTGTTTCTATTATGTGTAGAATTATGCAGGCCACAGGTGACCAGGTCACTATGAAGTACTTTTTGAACAATAAATGCCAGCCCTCAGATTCCTTATTCATGGACACTTTCTGTCCTGGGGTTGTACTATCCTGAATACCCTTGATGCCTGCCCCTCTCTAGCACAACCAACATCTCTCAATATTCAACTAGGAACCCCACTACCTGCTATTTCAATCTCCAGTTTCAATTCAAAACATCTAGTTATATAGTTTAGAAGCAAGGTAGTTTCTATTGCCTGTAACTTATCAAAGCTGAGGTCTTTATAAAGGATTTGAGGAACCACATCCTAATGTTTCTGAATAGACGATACTCAAGGATTTCTGTTCTTATCTTTGTTAGGGCATAGGAGAGCTGTGAGGAGGGTGGCTTTGAACTCCTCCTAATCATCCTGCTTGTCACTCCAGCATGCAACTTGGAGACGACCATGTTTGTTCTGTTTTAATCATACAACAAAAAATCCCCCTTGTCTTTGCGGTTTTGAATGGTTAAAATCATCTGTAAATACTTGATTCTGACCTCTTTGTGATTCTTCAAATTGTCCTCTGGCTAACAAGTGAAAGGACCACCTTGTTTTTAATTTTTTCCCCCAATTAACCAAACTTTCCTGAAAGTGTCAATTACCAAATGAGATTGGATAGCTTTTAGTTCACATCTTTAAAACAGGGAGAATAAGCTGGGGGAGGGGGTGGGAACGCACATCTTTAATCCACCATTCTGGAGGCAGAGGCAGGAAGATTTTAGTGAACTCAAGAACAGCATGGTCTCTCTACATAGGGAGCTTTAGGACAGGCAGGGCTACATAGGGAGACCCTGTCTCAATGAAGATAATGATGATGATGGTGGTGGTGGTGGTGGTGGTGGTGTGTCCCCGCCAGCGGGGACCCAGTTATTCAGGGTCCCGAAGAGGCTTTCTACCTGTGGGCCGAAATGGGGGTGAAGAGAAGAAGGAGACCAAGCAAGAGTTCTGTTGTCAAGGTCTCGTTTATTGAGAGGAATGTACAGCATTTAAAGCTCTGAGGCAGGAATAGAAGCAGGAACTGAAGCTTAGGGTGGGGGAGTTTGGGAAGTGCCCAAGGATATAAGGTGAATCACTATACTGCAAGATATCCTCCTATAACAAAGAGGCAAAACAGTCTTCAGGATGTGGAGAAAGGGACATGTTCTTAGAAAAAGGTCGAAAACCCCTTCTCAGGAATCTGCTCAGGGACATCTATGTGTTTTGCTCAACAGGCTGAAACATCCTGTCATTGCTCCCAGGGTCTTCCTGGGAGAGGCTCTTAGTTCAACAATCTCATGTCCGTATGGCAGTCGTCTCAAGGTTAAATCTCTGTGGCCATGCAGCCCAGAGTCAAGTAGCCACCTTGAGCTATGCATTCACAAAGCGGCTAGGCCCAAATCCAATACGGCTCACTGCAGTGGTGGTAATGGTGATGATGATGATGATAATGTCTGCATGTCACAATTATTTTGTGGATTAAATTATACTAATGTAGATGAAATAGCCAAATAAAAGGAAGGGACCATACTTAATTGGAGTTTAATGGCAATGTGTTGATGATAAAGACCACTAAATTATAACTTTTAATTAATATTGTTTTGAGACAGCTCATTTATCTATTCATTGTCAATAGAAATAAAATGGCTAAACACCTTTACTACTTATTAATATAAATTATGTTCTACATGTTTATGAAAAATGGAGAAAAGCTTATATCTACATGCAATGTCTTCTTGGCTACAATTTTTTTTTGCCATTTACTCATTTGAGTCTATATAATATAGCTTCTAAAGTTAATATATATTATTTCTTATTTTTTAAAAATTAGGGGTCAGGGTTGGGGATTTAGCTCAGTGGTAGAGCACTTGCTTAGCAAGCACAAGCGCCTGGGTTCGGTCCTCAGCTCCGAAAAAAAAAATTAGGGGTCAATGTGAACTTCAACAGGTAAAACCTTGCCTGGTGTTTGTTCAGCTAGATTTAAGTCTCCATACTTTGGAAGTTTAAATAAATAAGCATACAGTCTGAATACATTGCTTAACAGACATCTATATTGAGCCCAGGCAGACTCAAAAGAACATCATGGAAGAGGAGATAGAACGAATCGAAGGACCAAAGGGAAAGGAGGAATGTTGTGCAACATGACCTTCTGGGCAAAGTATGGCCATTGAACTGAAGAACTCTGGAAAGCTGTGATTCCCTTCACAAGACCTATAGAAGAAGATGTGACCTATCAGAATTCAGTCACGAATGGTGTTTTAGGGTTTTACTGCTGTGAGCAGACACCATGACCAAGGCAACTCTTATAAGGGCGACATTTAATTAGGGCTGGCTTGTAGGTTCAGAGGTTCAGTCCATTATCATCAAGGTGGGAGCATGGCAGCATCCAGGCAGGCATGGTGCAGGAGATGCTGAGAGTTCTATATCTTCATCTGAAGGCTGCTAGGAGAATATTGACTTTCAGGCATCTAGGATGAGGGTCTTAAAGCCCACCCCCAGTGACACACCCACTCCAACAAGACCACACCTACTCTATCAGGACCACACCTCTTAACAGTGCCACTCCCTGGGCCAAGCATATACAAACCATCATATCTGGTCAAGAGCCCCATAAGGCCTCCCTGGGAAGAAGTTAATGTTCCCTTCAGTGGTATAGTCATTGGTGCTCCTACAAACAACTCCTCACCATGGCCGATGTAAGCAACCCTAATCTAATGCCTTGAACCACAGAAGACGGAGGAAGAGGAGGGAGACGAGGATGAGGAGCGAGGGGAAGGGGAGAAAGAGAAAATTAAGATGCTATAAGTTCTCTCAGTAGATACATTGTTCTGTAACTTACCATGTGGGAGTCTACTGCATTCTCTATTCCATAACTGTCTACTTCAATCAGCAGAAAGCAGAAGTTTGGGCTGCCTTCTCATCAGCCTGATCCTTCCCCTTAGAACAATCAGAAATTCTTCTGCATTGGTTGTCATGCGCAGTTGTATTATGATAATTCCCCAGTGGAGTAAACTTGTAGGAAATCTCAGGGATGCAATGAAGCGCCTGAGAAGCATTCTAAATACTAGGTTTCTCTTATTCTGATTCAACGGATCGGCAGGCTTAAGGTCCAGCTCTTCAGAAAACTGGATGCATCTGTCTGTACAGATGTAGCTGAGGTCCACCATGTTGGTCACAATTCTAACCACTTTAGCTCTGCACCTGGAGCCTGGACAGGTGTCAGAGAGGGAACCTCCTAGAACCACAGCTCCCTGAGTGCTATCCCCAGCCTGCCTATTGTCCCAGGATTTGTCTAGGGCCATCTAGCCTTTGAGACACTGAAGAAGGGAAGGTAGGTAGTCAGGTCCTTGGGTTGGGGACACTTGTCCCAGATTGCTGAGCCAGAGAGAAACCGCATTGTTTGCTCCCAACCGAAACACCCTGCCAACTCCAGCATTAAAGCCATCATGTACAATGATGTTTCCCAAAGGGAAAGAAGCAAACACTGTACCAAGAAAAAAAAATCTCTCTGCTTTTAAACTTCTGACCTTATTAAGTATTAGAGAGAACAAAAACTGTCGACAGTTTTAAACATGTTGAACACAATGAACTCTCAGCGCCAAGGCTTGGCCGACTCACTCAAACGATTTTTCCGATTACTTTTTGCAATGGCCAAGAAGAATAACAAGACTTTCAGTCATTCATCAAGACTTAGAGAGACACAAAGAATTCCTTAAGCAGGAGCAGCTAACATTCTAAACCAACACATTTCGGCCTGTGACTGAGAATTCACAGCATACTGCTAGCAGGAGTATCAGCGTATTTCTTAATTGATGTGATTATTTAATTTCTTCTTTAAAATTTTATTTGATTTATTTCTCTTGGTTTTATTATTTATTTTATCTTATGTATATGAACATTTTTCAGGCATGTATGTATGAGTGTCATGTTCACTCCTGCTCAGAGTGACAGATGTTCGTGAGCCACCACAAGGTGCCGGGAATCGAACCCAGGTCCTCTGCAAGAGGAGCAAGTGGTCTAACCCACTGAGCTGTCTCTCTCCCTAGCTTATGATCTAACTTCTTGCTGAATACTTTATATCATCTTACTTAACTCCCATAGGAAGTTGTCAGGGAGAATCTGGTCATTTCTTCTTTTTTTTTTAAAAAAATTATGAAAACAGTGAAGGTTCACAAAAATATGAAGGCATTTGGCCTACAGTCATAGGCTATTGGCAAATAGAAAAGTAAAAACAAATTAATTACATCTCTCCTGTGTCGATAGGCTACCTTATCTTCTGCACACCAAAGGAAAGAACGCTGCCTATGTGTATGAATATGTTCATGTTCCCTTACATCTATCTATCCAAACTCCAGCAAGTTTATTAATTCCATGTGGGAGGTTTTGATGGCGTTTTGTTTTTGCTATCCTATTAGAAGCTTTTAAAACAATATTTTCGTTTCTGTCTTCGGTTCTATTAATACTCTTCGAAACCCTAATGGCATCCAGTGAGAGGTTCTCATATTAATTAGATAAACAAATTGATTCTAAACCTGAGAAGTACAGTCATAGCTGATTAATATGATGGTTTCATGGGTGGTTCTGATGGTTAATGAGCACTGAGCAAAACAGATCCATCACCGCTAATTGAATTCAACACGAATTAGGGAGTAGAAATTCGCAGTAACCTTCTTCCCCTTCCAGTTCTGATCGCTCTATTTTTCAAGTTGTTCCCCACTTCACTTCAAATACAGTCTTTTTTAGTTTGTGCTTTTTTTTTATTCCTCCCTGCCCCCCCCCATTTTTGCAGGAAAACATAAAGAAAATATCAAGCTGCCTGAGCACTTCCACCTGAGAAATTACAGCAATTTTGTTCCATCTCTAACATTCAAATGTTGTTCCTTCCTGTTTAAGTTGGATGGCTTTTCCTTGCAGGAACTGAATGTAATCCTCCGAGCTCTTCCGCTCACATTCTCCGCCATGTGTGGTCAATTAAATCCCAGCAGTATAGAGGCATTTCCATTGAAACCACTCCACTTCCTGGGACACTGGTGGAGCCTATATCGGGTTTCTAAACCTTGCCACTGTTTGCTGGGTACAAGTTCTTTACAATAGTCTCAGCAGAGAACGCGTCAGAGGTGGACAGCACCCTGCCTCTACTTCATTCGGTGGTGAACGGCTCTTTTAAGAAGCCACACTGTTTTATTAAAGATCGCAGTCACTCCTACTCACCATCGATCGTCTTTATCTTCTGCAAATGCTTTCATGCAAATGTGCACCTGGGTTTTAAAATGAACGCAACATCCAGGAAAGCCTATGTAAAATGGTCTCTAGCAAAATAACACTGAAACACAAAGTTCTGGAGATAATCATGAAAAGGAAAAAAATAAAAAGAGTCAAGTGATATAAAGCTATTTTGTACTTACTGTAATGGGAATTTATATTGTTGCTAATACTGATTTTTAACTCTAAAGCAATTTTTATATATAATAAGATAATATGAGGGGGCAGTAAGGGGAGTGGATGGGGGAAACCCATATGGAGGAGGGGGAGGAGATAGGGGGCTTATGGACAGGAAACCGGGAAAGGGAATAACATTTGAAATGTAAGTAAAGAAATATAATTAAAAAATTTCTAATAAAGAAAACAATATGATACTTTGAGGTTGTTCTTAGAAAATGTTCCTTACCACCTGAGTTTTGACAAAGAAGCCAGAAATACCCACTGGGGTGGGACAGGAGAAGGCATCTTCAATAAATGGTTCTGGTCGAGCTGGATGGCTACAGGTGGAAAAATGCAAATAGATCGGTATTTATCATCCTATGCAAAACACAACTCCAAATGGATCAAAAATATAAGGCCAGATACCCCAAATCTGGTAAAAGAGAATGTGGGGAATAGTTTTGAAGTCATTGAGACAGGAAAATATTTTTTTGAACAGAACACCATTAGTACAGGTAATTAATTAAGGTCAACAATTAATAAATGGGAAGTCATAGAACCAACAAGTTCCTAAATGGCTTTAAACACCATAATTAGGACAAAGCAGCAGGCTACAGAATGGAAAACAATGTTTGCCAATTACGTATCTGATAGAGAGCTAATTTCTAAAATATATAAAGGACAAAAACCAAAAAAAAAAAAAAAAAAAACTAACAGCAGGAAAACAACCCAATTAAAAAAACGGGAACCAGAACTAAACAGAGAATTCTCAAAAGAGGAGGCACCAATGGCTGAGAGACATTCAAAAATGTTCAACCTCCTTAGTCATGAGGAAAATGCAAATCAAAACTGCTTTGAGATTCGCCTTACACCTGTCAGAATGTCAGATCAATAAAACAAATTACAATTCATGCTGGCAAGGATGTGGGGTAGGTAAGGGAGCACTCATCCATTGCTGGTAGGAGTGCAGACTTCCACAGCCACTGTGGAAATCACTGTGGCGGTTCCTCAGAAAGCTGAAAATAATTTACCTCAAGATCCAGTTATACCCAAAAGACTCTTTATATCCTATTACAGAGACATTTGTCCATCCCTCTTCCTTGTTGACCTATTCAAAACAGCAAAAAAAAAAAAAAATCGAACCAGCCTAGATATCCACCAACAGAACGGGTAGATAAGGAAAACATGCTACATTTATACAATGAAATATAAAGAATATCACAAGCTAACAGATGGAGCTAGAAAGAAATTCATCCTGAGTGATGTAACCCAGACCCAAAAGGACAAATATGGAATATATATATTCTTGTGTATATGGATGTTGGCTTTTTAAGCCCTCAATAGTCATGTTGGGAATAGATTAAGGGAATATGAAGAAGAAAAAATGAGTTATGGAGTGACAAGAACAGGAGACTGGAACATGAGGATGAACGGAGAGGGAGATGACAGAGTAGGGTACAGGAGGGAACATGGGAGGGACGGCTAGCACTAAGGGCCATTCGAGAGGCCCTGTGGAAACCTACTACAGAAGCAGCTCCTTAAAATATATGCAAATAGGAAAGAAATCTAAATGGAATCACCAAATAACAGGGACGATAAAGCCCACCCACCAAGTGAAACCTTCAGAGCCAGGAATGAGTTACATCTAAGTTGTTGGCCAAAGGGGCCCTAAGGAAACAACTCAAGCTCTTGCCAAGTGTTATTAGTCGGGGTTCTCTAGAGGAACAGAACCGATGGAATCAATGTGCGTGTGCATGCGTGTGCATGTATATGTCTAAAAGGGATTTATTAGAGTAGCTTACACACTGTGTTCTAGCTAGACCAACAATGGCCGTCTACCAGTGGAAAAACCTGTTCAATCAATAGGGTTGAATGTCTTGGTTGGTCTTCAGTAAATACTGGAATACTGAAGATGTAGGTTCTAATGCTACTGAAGGAATAGATTTGCCAGTGAGTGCAAGGGCAAAGAGCAAAGAGCTTCATCCACATCCTTTACACAGGCCACCATGAGAAGGTGTGGTCCAGATTCAGGTGACTGTTCCCATCTCAAAAGATCCAGATTAAAGGTGGGTCATTCTGCTTCAAATGATTTTAATTAAGAACAGTCCTTCATAGGTGTACCTAGCCACTTGCATTTTAGCTAATTCTAGATGTGGTTATGTTGTCAACCAAGAATAGCCATCATAAGTCCTAATGCCATTATTCTTTGCTTAGCTTGTTGACTTAAGGGCATCAGAAGCCAAAAGTGTCCAAGTTGAAGTCTGAGCTTCCAGTTCAATGGGATGTTTGCTGTATCTCTTGGCAGGAGCTCTCCCTGCTCTGAATCCAGAACTTCTAGGCCAGCAGAACTTAAGGTCATAGGAACAGAAAGTAAAACGACACCAAGGCTATTGGTTGCTAGCTACAGACTGAGGGTAAGGCCCTGTTGAGAGGAAGAAGTGAAGACCACAAGTGCCCATCTCTAGCCAAGAAGAAACTAACTCCAAGTAACAACCACTTGCAAAGGAAAACTTAGTTCCCGCTAATGGGGTCTCATTGGGTATAAACCACACCAAAGTGCAGGCCCCATGCCCAGCAGTAGATAGATGGCCAGCACAAAACAAACTCGATGGTAATTTTGAAGATTTTTTTTTCTGCCTTATATTGCTTTAATTGGGTGTGTTTGTTTTTGTTTATGTTCTTGCTTACTGGTCTTTTGCTTATATATGATGATTTCTGATTTTGTGGTTTTTATGGCTTTGGGGAGGGGTATCCATTTAAATGTTAAATTAGGGTATAAGTTGAGGTACAGAGAGGAATAAAATGCAATTATGGGCCCATTCATTATGAAAATATTAATATATGGCAAGTGTTGATGAAATATAAATCAGATTACAGGGGACATATTGTTCCCTAAATTAAAAAATACAAAATACAAGTGCTGAGGAGATGGCTCAGTAAAGTCCCTGCCACACGAGCATGGGAACTTAGTACCCATTAAATAAAAAAGCCAGATCCACACTCCATGCCTGTAAACCCATCTCTGGAAAGAAGTGGAAATAGGGTTTACTGGCTAACCATGTTCAATGAGAGCCCTTGTCTGTCAAACTCTGCGGCCTCATCCTCCTCCTCCTCCTCCTCCTCCCCTCCTCCTCCCCTCCTCCTCCTCTTCCTCCTCTTCTTCTTCTTCTTTTAATTTTTTATTAGATATATTTCTTTACTTACATTTCAAATGTTATTCCCCTTCCCAGTTTCTTGTCCATAAGCCCCCATTCCCTCCTCCTCCCCCTCCCCCATATGGGTATTCCCCCATCCATCCCCCTTACTGCTCACCCCTCATATTCCCCTGAACTGGAGATCCAACCTTGGCAGGACCAAGGGCTTCCCCTTCCACTGGTGACCCAACAAGGCTATTCTCTGCTACATATGCAGTTGGAGTCCTGGGTCAGTCCATGTACAGTCTTTCTGTAGTGGTTTAGTCCCTGGAAGGTCTGGTTGGTTGGCATTGTTGTTTATATGGAGTTGCAAGCTCCTTCAACTCTTTCAATACTTCCTCTAATTCCCCCTAAGAGGTTCCTATTCTCACTTCAGTGGTTTGCTGCTAGTATTGACCTCTGTATTGGACATGCTCTGGATGTGTCTCTCAGGAGAGATCTATATCCAGTCCCTTTCAGCATGAATTTTTTAGCTTCATCAATCTTATTTAGTTTTGGTGGATATATATATCCACACCTGGGGCAGGCTCAGAATGGCCAAGCCTTGAGTCACTGCTCTAAACTTTGCTTCCATATCCCCTCCTATGGATATTTTTTTCCCCTTTTAAGAAGGAGTGGGAGCATCCACATTTTGGTCATCCTTCTTCTTGAGCTTCCTGTGGTCTGTGGATTGCATCTTGGGTAATTTGAGCTTTTTGACTAATATCCACTTATCAATGAGTACATACTAAGTGTCAAACTCTGCCTTCAATAGCCACATATGTGTGTATACAAGTGCACAAACCACTCTTGCGTGCATGCACACACACACACACACACACACACACACACACACACAAATAAGAACTGTGTGTTTTAGACTTTGGGTCTTGAGCGTGCATATATTTTTGTTTATGTACATTTAACTTCTGTGTTTTATTTGGTTCGTCTATTTGGTTGGTTGGTTGGTTGGTTGGTTGGTTGGTTGGTTGGTTGGTTGGTTTGTTGGTTGGTTGGTTTGGCTTTGGGAAGTATCTCACTGTACACTTCAAACTGAGCTTGAACTTGATGGAAGTCCTTCTGATCAAATGTGGTGTTGTAAGCATGCTCCAATTTGCCTGACTTGTTTATTTCATTTTTTAATCTTTGTAATAAGTGTTGCTGCCATAAGCAAGCTGCGGCAACACAGCCCACACATGACTTGCTAATGTTCCCCAGAGGAATGTAGTTTCCTACAAATTTATGTTTCTATTAGAATCACAAAAGCCCCAGAAACCTTCCCCCTGAAGAGTTCTGACAAGGTCTATGGTACTTGGTTTAAATGTCAAGATACCAAGGAAGAATAAAGTTCAAATAGAAGACAAGATTACCTTTTTATTCAATTCCAAAAGTGGGAGGGGGGACAGGCTATAGGGTGGATACCTTTAATCCCAGCACTGGGGATGCAGAGATATGTAAATCTCTCTCGGAGCTTGAGACCAGCCTAGTCTACAGAGTTTTAGGACAGACAGAGCCACATAGAGAGACCATGTCTAAAAAAACAAAACAAACAAACAAAACAAAACAAAACAAAACCCAAAGCCAAATAGTTTATCCAAAATACAACCATTCCTAACCCTTATACTTAAAACTATTCTGAAATTAAGTCAAATCAAAACTTAAACAATGGCTGTCTAATGGGGCTCTGGGCCTGCTCAATGAAAGGCACATCCTGCCTGATAGTGTAACACTAGCTAACTATCCATAGCAGGGAAGCTCATGGACATGAACGGAGAACCTACTACTTTCCTAAACCTGAATCAGACCTAACTTCATTCTAGATACTTAGCTTTGTACCCACGTGTAAGGGAAGCTCCCATCAAAGAAGCTTCTTTTTGGAGCAAAGAGAGACCATTCCAGAAATCCACAAGTCAAAATGTAGAGGACCACTGATCATCTTACACACCGATACATCTTCCACACAAGCCCTACGCCTAGGCCTCAAGGAACAGCAGAGGAACTGGGGAGAAAGACTGTAAGAGCCAGAGGGCCAGTGGGTCTGCGGTGAGATGGTGTCTTTTATATGACCACGAGTCTTCCAATATGGCCGCCTAAACAAGACCCGCACAATGACATCAGTTGAATGTCAACACAGATGGTCATATCCTAATGTCCCACCCCTAGATGAGAGACTACAGGCAAATAGTAAGTGCACAGAAAGGGAGAATCAGTCTTCTCTCAGGATAAACTCCCTCATAGGTTAGCCAACCCCAGTGGTCATCCTTTAACACTAAATGTCATATTTACATGTTTATATGAGTGAAAAAAATAATTGAGTAAGAGGTTAGATATCTGTAACACTAGCTAACTAGGGGGAGTGGTGGAGACATGGGAAACATTCACTGCAGGAGATCAGAATAGATGCTAATGATGCAAATACAATACTCATGGATGAAATTCTTTTAAAATTTGTTTAATTAAAAAAGAGAATGCAGATCTGAGACATTCTTGCAGTTCTAGCGTATCTCTTGGTATAAAGATATCAAACTAGAGAGAAATGTAGACCTTAGAATGGGTGGGAGGCTATACAATGAGACTACGATGTTCTGTAGGAGAGGAATGTTATACAGAAGGGCAGAACCATGCCCTCAGGGCATTCTCTATCTCACTGGATGTTTTGATGAAATCCAAAAATAACTAGTTGACCCACTAGACATGATGCTATTTTGTGATTAAACTCTGTCTTATATGGAAAAAATGGGGTTCTCAGTGACATATCCACAGTTTTTTGGAACTCAGAAAAGTGGCCATCATTGGTCATAATAAAACATGTTTTTAAAAAGATGTATGCATCCACTCTCTCATCACACAGTTTCCCCTTACATTTCTCAGTGTTTGCTTATTGGATAATTAAATTTATCCAATAAACTTATAGAAGTTGAATATGGAAAAAAAATAGTGGGCATACGGTTCAACTCCAGTCAATTCCTATAAACATGCTCTGATCCACATGCAAAAAAAGAAAACTGATGGACTGAAAATCTCTACTTACCCTTCCAGCTGTTAAATTCTGAGTGGTTGGTAGTGATGACTCTTCTGTCCCATCTACTCCATGTTGTCTGTGTCCTACTAGAAAAGAAGGACTGAGATCTGGGGCTATAGCTCAGGGCAGAACATTTGATTTCCATGCACAATGCCCTAAGTTCAAACCTTACTTCCACCATGAAAGGGAGGAGGAGGAAAAGGAGGAGGAGGAGGAGGAATATGAAATTGCTCTCAAATCCATCAGTTATACATTACATGCATTTTAGTACTTACTTGGGTATGTTTTACCTGGAAAGTAACTGACAAATAATAGCGCAGCCCCCACAGAACTCTCCACAGAAACCAAAGGGGGGTAGAAATTCCTCAGCACCTAACGTTATAACCTCTGGAAAGTAAGTATACTTTTGATGCAAACCTCAGCTTTTGCTGAAGTTCTCATTAACGTGTTATACTTTTACTGTGTAGGTACAAACTGCAGTTAGCAGGAGATTAAGTCAGTCGTGGTAACAGCAGGAATTCTGTGCTTTGGCATTCTCTGCAGTGATGCGATTCGTGGCAGTTGCTTCTCTCTCCTCTCTTTTTCTTTCATTGTTTGTTTGTTTGTTTGTTTGTTTGTGGTTTGGTTTTTGAAGACTGGGTCTCACTATCTGTTTCTGCTTGTTCTGGAACTGACTCTGTAGACCAGGCTGGCCTTGAACTCACAAGATCCACCCTGCCTCTGCCTCCCAAGGGCTGGGATAGAAGGCATGCGCCACCACCACCTGGCTTTCCTCTTATTTTATTCTATCACCTGTGACTTTAGCGGACTACTGCTGTAACAGAAGCTTTGGCTAACACTAAGAATAGCATTAGAGCGTCCCTGTAAAAAGGCCAGGTTACTAGACTGTTGTACTTACGATACCGTCGGCATAGAGCCATTTTTAAAGTTCTGCAGGATGCTTCACTTAAAGGACAGATGCCAGGTATGGCAGCGACGCAAGTGTCCCTCCATTGCTTTCCCCCTAGGTGTGAGACAGCACTTCGCCCTGTTAAACCAAAGCAAATAATGTCTCCGTTGGTTCCAGATTTATAGCTCAATCCAGAAGGTTGCTGCTAACTGAGAAGTCTCCCGAATTGGACCAAATTTTCAATTCAAATGAGGAGAGCAACTACGCATCTCATGCCTCATAGATGTCCAAATTTAACTTGAAGCCTGCTCCGTCCTTCCAGATGGCTCATGTAGTGGGAGTGGGGGACAGAATTAGCAAGCAAACCCAGAGAGACACAGTTCCCTGTATCCAATGCAGCCTCCCTCACAGCCATCTTTTATGGAAGCTATCGTTCCCCAGCAGAATGGCACAGGTGAGCATTAAGTATGCAAAAGTCTTAAACCCTGGGGAATTCCCCCTCACAAAGTTGTTAGACTAGCTTCTGCCCGCCTGGAAAACAAAACCATTAGACATGCGGATAAAAGGAAAAGTCATTGCTCAGAAAGTATCTAGTCTCTCTTTCCTCCCCACCATTTCTCTGAGACAGGGATGAAAGGCGGCCTCCTGGTCCAGCATTTCATTGCAACCCTGGAGCTCTAAGTTAGATCCCTGTCCCCCATAGTCCATCAGGACATTGGTGTCACTTCTTATGAAAGTATTAACTCAAGTCTTCGGGCTTTTACAGATGGCAAATCACTTGCCCTTCTCCCTCAGCATCTCTAGGGGAATAGTGTATTAAATCAGATCAAAAGGTATACAAGGAAAGAACGAATACTACATCATTGACTTCTTCCTCTTGAAATCTCCAAACACTTTAAAAATCAAAAGACTGTTTCAGTCTTCCTGCTCTCTCTCCTGCTGTGATTCCTGAGTCAGAACTAGAAGTTTTCTAGGAGAAGACATCAGAGAAGCAACACCCATAACGCTCATCACCATCGCTTCCACACAAGTCTTAAACAAGGATGATTCCCATAGACAGACTAGCGGGAAATGAGGAAATCCCAGGGGGTCTCAGCCCTAGACAGAGATCTACAGGCAACTAATGAACACGGACACTGGGAGAAATAGTCTTCCCCAGGGAAGAGCACTCGAATTGACTGTCCAATGCCAAGTAGCCAGCCCTGAAATCATAGAGAGAGAATCTCTTGGGCACTGTGTGGAAGCATCATCTGTCAATAAAAAGCTGACGCCAGTACACTGAGGCAGGATTAGAAAGTAAGACATCGGGTTGGGGATTTAAGTGGTAGAGCCTTGCCTAGCAAGCACAGAAGGCCCTGGGTTGGGTCCCCAGCTGGAAAAAAAAAAAGAAAAAAAAAAAAAAGAAAGTAAGACATCCGGTAGAAAGACTGGAACTCTGAGAGATAGAGGCAGGGAGATTTGCCCTGGACTTTGAGGAAGTCTGACACATAAAACTGAGGAGAGGTAGCCTTGTGGCAGACATAGAATACTGTACGTGGGCTATATAAGCTGCAAGCTAGTTGAGGGAGAAGGGGAGCCCAAGCTTGTGGCCTATGCATTTATTTGTGGATTAAATAAGCCTCCGAGTTATTATTGGGGAAGTAGGGCACAGGTGGAAAAGTCTGAAGTTACATATATGCATACAAGTAACAGTATACAGACTAAGCAAGTCGTACTCATATGGATAGCAATATGCACACACTTGTGTGTATCCATGTGAGTGTGTGTGTGTATGTGTGTAACAACAGTTTTAAAATGCAGGTCATAAATTTGAGAAAGTATGGGGAGGGAGGAACATAGGAAGGGTGGGAGGGAGAAAAGGGAAAAGGGAAATGATGTAATGATATCTAAGACAACTTCAAAGACTAGTATATAAATATAAGTATGTGTACATAGGTTTAACTTTTTAAGGTCCTGGAGAGATGGCTTGGTGCCTCTCTTGCAGAGAGCAGGGGTCCAGTTCCCAGCATACATAATGAGAAGGCTCCTAACTGCCTGTAACTCTAGTTCCAAAGGCTCTAATACCCTCCTCTGGCCTCAGCGGGCACCTGCTCACACATTGGTACACACGCAAAGAGGCAGGCAAACACAGACATAAATGAACCAGTATCTAAATCATTTTAACCTTTTTCATGAATATTTTGGTAGATGTGCCCTAGAAATGAGACAGACAATGCAGGAAGTGGAGATACACAAAAGTGTAGGCGACAAGATGTTCTACTGCTGGGGCAGTGTTCTCGAATCTTCAGAGAATGCTCTTTTTCCTCAATTTTACTTCATGTTTTCATCTTGTTACATTTAACCAATTATGCTAGACTTATAATCCAACAAATCAGGATATCAAAGCATTAGAAATTGTCCCCCAAAGGAGTATATTTTGGGACATCTTAGATGACCAAAATACATTCTGGTTCCCTCCACAGACCTGGCAACCTTTGCCCTCTTCCCTTGGCTTCGGTCATGAACCAGGTTGGCTCCAAACTCAAGCTACTCCTGCTCCAGCCTCCAGAGTGCTGAACTTGCAGGCCCGCACCCCACATCCAGCTTTTCTTTCTCGTCCTTCTCTTTGAGTTCAAAACACTGTGCCGTAGGAATAATGTAGCTAATACGAAGATGTGTGTCGAAGCTGACTTGCCCCAAGGTGAAAAGTACATCCCGCATGCGTGTGTATTGCAATTAAAGAATCTGCACTTGTCTGGTTGTTTGCAAGTCGGTGCGACTGCTTTGAAGATTTGTCTCACTGTAACAGTAAGGCTGAGCTTACGTATACTCCATGACCCAGAAGGCTGCATATAGACACACATTCAGAAGAAGGGTAAAGAATCAGGAGAGCCACAGAAGGATTAGCGAGAATCAGGAGGGGCTGGTGTACGTCCCAGAGTCCAGTAGTCTAAAAGCCAGATTCTCCAAAGGTCAGAGCAGAAGAAAATGACATATACGGATTGGAAGCAGTAAATTTGCCCCTCTTCTACTTTGAGTTCTATTTAGGGCCTTAGTAGATTGGACAGTATCTACCTACATTAGTGAAGGCTACTTGTTTCACTCAGGCCAATGATTCAAATTATAGTTTCTCCCAGAAACACCCTTAGAGATATTACCCCAATATTACCAATATTTGGGTCTCCATTAGTCTGTTCAAGTTGTAAGATAAATGAACCATCACTATATATAAACTACATGATTTTATAAAACCATGTTAGCGCCTTTATAAACTTCGTTTCTCCTGGGAATTATTCTCACAGGTTGTGCTTCTTAGAATTTAACTGCTCATCAGAACAATCAAACTAGCATTCAATATAGTACAAATTGTTCCATAATCAGTATTCCCAATGTAAACTTTCTATCCATGTTTTAAAAGGCTTTAAAAAAGTGTAGATTGTTTATGAGGGCTGGGAGTGACGGCTCAGCCGGTCAATGTCTTGCTTCACAGCCATGAGGACCTGAGTTCAAACCTGAAAACTCGCTGTTGTTAGATGTGGTTATTTAACCTTATACATCCCAGCTCTGGGAAGGTGGATCCCCCGAGGGCTCAAAAGCCGGCCAGGACAGTCCAATAGTTCCAAATCAATGAAAGACCTTGTTTCCAAAAAGAAGGTAGATGTTGGGGGCTAGAGAGATGGCTTAGTGGTTAAGAACACTGACTGATCTACCCAAAGGACCCAGGTTCAATTCCCAGCAACCACATGACAGCTCACAACTGTCTGTAACTCCAGTTCCAGGATGAAAGTAGGCAGAACGCCAATGTGAATAAAATAAAAATAAATAAATCTTTAAAAAAAGTAGATGGTCCCTGAGAAAAGACACCAGAGGTTGACATCTGCCTACACAGAGAGAGAGAGAGAGAGAGAGAGAGAGAGAGAGAGTAAATTAATTGATTAATAAGTTAATTAATTAATAGTTTAAGAATGGAATTTAAAGAATTATAAGTGGCCATGAACTAAAGGTTTTAAGTAGAGATCTTGAATTTCCAGCCACAGGCAAGGTGACAAAGCAAGCTTCTGTTTGTAAAACCTTTCAGGCCCTAACGCTTTATTAACACAGCAGGTTCTGATGTAAAAGTATTCACAACTAAGTGTGCTTTCATTGTTTCAGAGTTGTCATGGTGATTCCCTTCGAGCAAATATTTATTAAAACCTGAAATCCCAAGTTATAATAGATTAGAATCTTATACGGAGATTAACAATGACCAAGGCATGCTTCCTATACTCCAAAATATTAGGCAAACATTCATAGGTTCTAGGGCCGTACCTTTGCCACCCCTGGAATATTGGATTTGCTGCAGCCTATAATTGTGCTATTACAACCATATTATTTTCTTTCCTGTCAATCAGCGAGAGGAAAAAAAAAAAAAAAGGAAGGGAATCTCAGGGTTTGCTTTTCCTTCTGTTTCCATGGACACAGGTTTATAATTTTATATGAAAGTCAAAATCTGTCATTCTCATCAAGTCTGTTCTTGGAGATACTTTGCCAATAGCTTAGACTAATGCAGTAAAGTAATTAGGAACCAATGAAGAAGACTCATAGAAAGAAGGGAAGGAAAGGAGCCCTTTCCGAAAGGTGGGAACAATGGGGAAGTAGCGATGGAGTGCATCAGTGTCGGGAGCTAACCAGTAGCTGGAGCTAGGATGAATGGAAGGCCCCAAAGCACTTGCTGAATCTGAGCGCCTTGGAGCATTGATTAACTTCTCACTGTGCAACATGGATATAGTCTCCTTTTACAATCAGAAACAATATAGCTGATGTGCCTTTAAAGATAATTCTGTAATAGCTAACGCTATGGTTCCTGCTGTCCATCACACAGATACCTTGACTCTACCAGCCTGATAGATCCACACCGCTTATCTTCAAAGCATTTACCAGCCCATAGTATTTATAGTCATCTTGGACATAATTGACTTTTCTCTACTCTACTGTTTTGCTGGTCCTGGGTAAACCCTTTCGTACTGTTTATGAAGATTTATTAAGACCATGCTGCATGTGAAAGACAGTGTCAGATAACAACCAGTAAGGGGGGGGGGGGGAACGGGACCTCAAGGGAACTGTTCTCAAATAGTACATTCAAAATTCTAAGTAATATGTAAAAGTCAACGTTAAAGGAAACTATTGAATTATAAGGAATTCTGAAGGATCTACTTCACGGAGGCTATGTGCCTCTAGTAAAATTAAAATGATTAACAAGTCTTGTTAATCATCATCTTTGAAATGTTTGCTGTGGGATCAGCCATGCATTAACTTCTACACGAAGAACGGCCTGCCTGATTATGTTTTATTAGCGCTTATTAGTTGTACCTAATAATTGGAGTCATTGTGGTATTTTCAAACATGTATTTTACGTACTATATTCATACACACCCCCTATTACCCTCAAATTTGCCTCTTCTCCTATCCCAGGTCCTCCCACCACCTCAATTGTCCCCTCCTATTTCCATGATCATGCCCATTCCTGACTCAGTGCGTGAGAGAACGCATGAGATACGCATCTTTCCAAATCTGATTTGTTTCACTTAACATGAATTCTCCTCCTTTTCCTGCAAACAAGTTCATTCCATTCTTTATGGAAAAATACTACCTCATCGTGTATACACATCATATTCCTTTTACCCTTTCATCCATTGATGGAGGCCTACATTGGTTCCAGGTCTGGGCTACTGTGACCTGTGCCACCCTGAACATGAGTGTGCAAGCTGTTTAATGGTCTCCATTTAATAGGGCTGAGTCGACTAATACAAGATCTAGAGTGAATTTACAAAATCCCTTCACTTTTATTATATAACATAACCGAATCAAAGGACTGAAATTCATCATTTTTACAACCTGCCCCAGCAAAAATTGGAGACTATGTGACTACAACCAAGAAGTGAGAACCTTGTCTCCTAACCGTGGGTAAAAACTACATCTTCACTTGACAGACAGATACCAGTAGATTCTTATTGCAATATTGAAGTCACAACTGTATTTAATTAGCAATCCAAACACTCTGCCACAAAAGCATCATTACACATTTCAGCCAGATTTAATAGCTCTCATGCACATAGACTTTAATTAAAGGTAGCCATGGTAACCTGAAATTTCATTACAGTGATTTTCTCCTCTAAGTATCATCCCGGTCTTGAGAAGCTCTGCTTGTAAATTTGTGAGATGTTAGGGATACATATTTGCATGTTTAAATAGAAAGGGTGCTACTTAAAATTAACAACAGCAGACTGTTCACCAAGAGTTTTATGAAGATCAAAAACTGTTCAGACATTGTTGTATAAGAATCACTCTAACAGCTCTTATTTAGAGACTATGAGTGATCGCGTTCTCCACGCGAATACATGTGTGCTTGAATGTCTCTACAGGCAAGGTAGATGTTACTATTGAATCAGACTGAGGGATGATCATCATTGTTCAAGTTGCACAGTTTACCTGTTAAGAATCACCTTTCCACAAATACTCTCGCTGAGATAAAATTTGTTATAAAATCTGCTAGGATGGGATATAGCTTGGCTGTCCAACACTTGTCTAGCACTCAGAAAGCCTGGGTTCTGGTCCAAGTACCATATAATCCCGGTATGGTAATGTATAACTATAGACTTTAGCACTCAAAAGGTGAACACAAGAACAGCATACATCCAAGGTATTCCTTGGTCACATCTCAGTTTGAGGCTGGCCTGAGATCCTTTAGATCCAGTTTTTTAAGAAAGAAAAGGCTGATCAAGTTTTAAAAATTCTCTATTAAAATCGCCAATCAATTTTGCCACGTAGCATCTTAAACATCGGGTGTACAGTTCGTGGGCCATTATTTGGGGGAAACTCCTATATGAAAAAAAACACTTCGTAAACTCTGGAAAATGAGTGGAACCCCATGTTCTAAATGGAGAAGGGTATAAGCAAGCAAATGTATAGGAGACCTACTCACTGTGAAGAAACTCAAACAAGTTGATCTGACGGCATCGAACTAACACCAGAAGAGGTGACTAGAGTTTAGGTGAGACTGTGAGATTCGTGCTCAGAACCAAATGGAGAAAAGAAGTCAGCCAATGAAAAGCTAAGAGCAAGGTATTCCAGGCAAAGGGATCAATCAACAAAGACAAAAACAAACTTGAAAGAAACAGTCTTGCTGTGTTTGGGAATACAAAGAAAGGCAGGCCTTGCTAGACTCAATGAAAGAGGGAAGTGGAGAAAAGCCAGTTTGCTGACCTGACACGGGTTTGTCAAGTCATGCTATGACTGGAGATTTCTTACCATCATCTGACTGAGTTGGGCTGCACTGCTGGAACTGACTCTGACTGTCTATGTAAATGGTATTGACACAGTCTCTTCCACATCCGCTGATTAACACTGAAAAAAAAAAGCACACTCTTGTCCGAGGGAAGCCCTCAGTGAAACGTGTTCCTTAGTTATTTGCCTGCCCATGCCCCAGAGTTGACCAGCAATCACTTGTGTGTGTCAGGTCCTGAGTAGAGTGGAGAGGAGCAGGCATTTCAGAGCCAGGCCACCGAGGCTCGAGCCTATCTCCAGTGCTTATTAACCACGAAATGGGGATAGTAGCAGAATTGTTTCTTGGAACGTTGTTGAAAGCAAATGAACTTTTCTTGATGTGATGGGTACAATGCCTGACATTGATAAGATAAATACTATATAATACTATGTATGCGCTATATAATAGTATATAATACTATATAAATACTATTAAACTATAGCGATTATATATATATGTATATATGTATATGTATATATATATATATAATGTTACAATACACAGTCATACAATTTTTTTTAAAGTTTCCTCCCTAAAAGACTTCAGACTTTACTTAGGGCTCAGGGATGATGGGAGGAATCCCCACTCTGGTATATAGTGAAACATAATGAAGAGAATTCAAGGATATTGCTAAAAGGGAAAAGAAGAAAGCTGAGATACAAAGTCACAGAGCACATCGACTGGAATATATTCCTCAAGTTATGACTTCTAACATTTTAGGAGAGTATCAGCAACTATTTCCATGGTTGGATCATGGGTTATTTTAATAGATATTACTGGAATATAAACTCAAAAATCAGGCAATGGGTACCATGGTGATATTTGGCTTCTTTGGGGTGATACAGAAGTAGGGGATTGTCCTAGCTAAATCTGTTGTTTTTCAACCTTGAGAGACGAGACAGTTGGTCCTTTAGTCAGCCTCTCTCTCTCTCTCTCTCTCTCTCTCTCTCTCTCTCTCTCTCTCTCTCTCTCTCTCTCACACACACACACACACACACACACACACACACCCCTATAAATGGGGAAAGCATTTGGCAGGTAGTTAAGTGGTTGGTACAGTGCATGACTATTTTGGAAAAGTAACGGAATTGTCTCGCACTCAGCAGCTGCCAGTTTCACACACATTAGTCATTGCTAACACTCATCACTGGATGCTCAGCAAACACAATGCTAAAACGTAACCTTGACCCCAGATACGACTTCGCGCTCTGCGACGTTCAAGGTGGTAGAGAGAGTGTATGGACTTAAGCAAAACTTCGTGTCGGTACCCCGGTTTACACTTGCTCGTCACGACTTTGAGATCAGCATTCCCTTTTCACCGATCAATACTCGCATTCATGGAGCAACTCTTCGTGGAACGAGTGCGCTGTTGCACTGAGCAATGCGTGTGAGATGAGTTTGCGCCCAATCCATTTCTTCCAGCCTTGCGCAGAAACGACATTTAGTTTTGCTTATGGTTTCAGAAGGAAACCTAAAACCATGTTTGCCTTTGACTATAAATGGCTCTGGAATAAGCTCAGGTCAAATAAATTCTCCACTGATCCGACGCGAGCCGCTTCTCTGTGACATTTCAATCCCTCCGTGCTCTTTCTGAGCTGTTTGAGTCACGGGGTTTGGGCTTCGGTTATTTTAAAAGCCCAGCTCAGACATTGTCTTTCATTTTGTCGCAATATCAGACGCTATCAGAAGGTAAAGAAAAGCTTCGTTTCTAAGGGTTTTTTCTTTATTAGATAGTTTAGTGTCAGATAATCAGAAACTGGATGGAACGGGGAAAAAACATAGTCTCCTTTTTTCAGTGCTTTTCTCTGCAATCCATTTTTAAAAGAAAAATGTCAAGAAATGTGCCTTTTCAGTGGTGGTGGTGGTGCCCACCTTTGGTGCCAGAGCTTGGGAGGAAGAAGCAGGTGGGTCTCCGTGAGTTCGAGGCTGGCCTGGTCTACAAAGCAAGTAGCAGGACAGCCAGGGCTACACAAACAGATAGAGGGCTTATATCCAAAATATACAAAGAACTCAAGAAGTTAGACCGCAGGGAGACAAATAACCCTATTAAAAAATGGGGTTCAGAGCTAAACAAAGAATTCACAGCTGAGGAATGCCGAATGGCTGAGAAACACCTAAAGAAATGTTCAACATCTTTAGTCATAATGGAAATGCAAATCAAAACAACCCTGAGATTTCACCTCACACCAGTGAGAATGGCTAAGATCAAAAACTCAGGTGACAGCAAATGCTGGCGAGGATGTGGAGAAAGAGGAACACTCCTCCATTGTTGGTGGGATTGCAGACTGGTACAACCATTCTGGAAATCAGTCTGGAGGTTCCTCAGAAAATTGGACATTGAACTACCTGAGGACCCAGCTATACCTCTCTTGGGCATATACCCAAAAGATGCCCCAACATATAACAAGGACACGTGCTCCACTATGTTCATCGCATCCTTATTTATAATAGCCAGAAGCTGGAAAGAACCCAGATGCCCTTCAACAGAGGAATGGATACAGAAAATGTGGTACATCTACACAATGGATTATTACTCAACTATCAAAAACAATGACTTTATGAAAGTCATAGGCAAATGGTTGGAACTGGAAAATATCATCCTGAGTGAGGTAACCCAATCACAGAAAAACACACATGGTATGCACTCATTGATAAGTGGCTATTAGCCCAAATGCTTGAATTACCCTAGATGCCTAGAACACATGAAACTCAAGACTGATGATCAAAATGTGAATGCTTCACTCCTTCTTTAAAGGAGGAACAAGGATACACTTGGCAGGGAAGAGAGAGGCAAAGATTAAAACAGACACAGAAGGAATACCCATTCAGAGTCTGCCCCACATGTGGCCCATGCATATACAGCCATCCAATTAGACAAGATGGATGAAGCAAAGAAGTGCAGACCAACAGGAGCCGGATGTAGATTGCTCCTGAGAGACACAGCCAGAATACAGCAAACACAGAGGCGAATGCCAGCAGCAAACCACTGAACTGAGAACAGGACCCCCGTTGAAGGAATCAGAGAAAGAACTGGAAGAGCTTGAAGGGGTTCGAGACCCCATATGAACAACAATGCCAACCAACCAGAGCTTCCAGGGACTAAGCCACTACCCAAAGACTATACATGGACTGACCCTGGGCTTCAACCTCATAGGTAGCAATGAATAGCCTAGTAAGAGCACCAGTGGAAAGGGAAGCCCTTGGTCCTGCTAAGACTGAACCCCCAGTGAACGTGATTGTTGGGGGCAGGGCGGCAATGGGGGGAGGATGGGGAGGGGAACACCCATAAAGAAGGGGGGAGGGATTAGGGGGATGTTTGCCCGGAAACTGGGAAAGGGAATAACACTCGAAATGTAAATAAGAAACACTCAAGTTAATAAAAAAAAGAAAAGAAAAGAAAAGAAAAGAAACCAATAAACAAATACTCTTCCTCGGGATCAAGATAAAGATTGTTGTCACTGGAACACAGAGGCTACTGAACAAGGCTGGGCAACAGGGACACTGACTTTGAGCATTGAAGGGTGAGAGGAAATGTCTCGAATGGCAAATAATTGCACTGAGAGATTCGAGTCTGAGAGAGGAGTCAGGGATGAGATGAATCTGTATACACAGGCAAGCTATCCAAATGCCTGAAAATCTATCAGCCGAGTAGATGAAACAGTAAATACCACACAAAATGGGAATGTACACACCTCAAAAGAGCCTCAACGGTCTTGTGTTCTAAGCAGTGGGATTTTCTAATGTCTGCTCCCCAGGAGAAAGATTCTTCATCATGCCCAGTCATGAGAATCAGTTCTACTCTAAGAATAGCTTATTCTGTGTACCCCCAAATGAAGTCAATGACCCTACACTGTAGTGGCCCATTTACCTAGTACGTTGTTGCCTCCCCTCTTTTGTCTCTGAGGGAAGAGTGAATGATGAAGCACTGCAC
Organism: Rattus rattus; assembly: GCF_011064425.1. NCBI lineage: Eukaryota > Metazoa > Chordata > Mammalia > Rodentia > Muridae > Rattus > Rattus rattus. The sequence goes on along the minus strand of NC_046154.1, from coordinate 178,440,369 downwards.
TCTTACGTGGCCAGCCAATGAAATGCGGACGGACGTTATACATGACCCTTCCACACAGAAGCCATTGGAGCCAGCAAGAGGTTAGCAGGGTCCCTCTTCCTTCTGCTTCAGTGTGTTCCAGACAGAGCTGTGCCATTAGACAGTAGGGAGCAGAGAGGCAGCCAGGCTAGAAAGCCAGCCCTCTAGAAGACACATCACTCTGTACTTCACTGAGACTTGGGGGCCTTTGGTTGCCACAGCATAGATGTTCCTATCTGGTGCTGAGTTTCGTGTTCACATACCAAGACGTCTAGGGCAGGAGGGATGATGTCAGAGATGCAGGGGCCCTCTCATCCACCTGCAACCTTCTGTCAGTCACAGCCTACCTCGCTCAAGAGGCTCCCTCACAGGTTTCACACGAGGGCTGTGGAGACTAAGTATATTGAATTTTACACACACTCCTTCCATGGCCATGACTAAACAAATTGGTACTAATGACTAACTACTCCATCCAAAAGCAAAAAGGAAAAGAAGAAAGAAAGAAAAATAACAGAGAGAGAAAAAAGGAGAAATCGTGACAGGGGATGTAGGCATCCTGCCTGTGCTCCGTTTTCACAGTCCACGGCTATAAATAATACCATTAGGGGAGCACACATTGCCTTAGATGGAAGGCACAAAGAAAAGCACTCCCTCTGATAGTTTAGCAACATTCAGATTTCATGTCTCAAGGTAAAAATAGGCCTAACAAATGAATTCAATTTAGGAGCTGAGCTGAGGCGAGGAAGGCTGCCATCAAGAAGCACGGAAGAAGCACGCCGTAGGAGGAAGAGAGACTTATAAGGTGCAGTGTTCTCTCTGCTGAGGAACGCAGCAGAAGGGCGAGGGGGAAAGGATTCTCCTGAGAAAGAAAAGTAATTGTGGAGAGTAAGAAATACAAAATACCATGCTTATGAAATTAGTGAGGGAAGCAAATTTGAAAACCGCTTGCCTTTAGTAAAGACAAGAGCCATCTCAGCACCTACGATACTCTCTCCTTTCAACATGGGAGGAGGGAAAAAGGATGCGGAGAAAGTAAACGCTGAAGAACACTTAAAAGGATACAAACTTCCGGTCTGATGGCCCGCGTTTCCGGTTGCTCAGGTCATTTTCTTTAGTTTCTCTTTAAATTTCACTAAAACGCACTCATTTTGATTATGTGATTCACAGCACATTTAATGACCCTAAATGTTTTTAATGCTTCACAGACATGAAGGTAAAATCGAGCCATGGTTATGACTTCCAAAAGATAAAAGTCCATCAATGCCTAAGTTTCTTGATGCTGCTGTCTAAGACACTGTATATCTCTCAACCCACATGCTATATGTGGGAAGAAGGAAAAAAATGTCTTATGTTAAAATATACAGTATTTAAATTAGACATGTAACACATGTCTATAATCCTAACGCTCAAAAGCTGAGTCAGAAGGATTATATATTTGAGGCCATCCCAGGGTAGGTACATAGCTCTGAAGGGAAAAATACTTTTTTTTTTTTTTTGCCTACTGCTTATATCAAAGTATAAGTTTATGATTATCATCAACGTTAAGTTCTTTGAAGAAAACCATCATTTCTTGCTTTCCCTTGTATCTCTCAGAGCTGCCTAGCATGTAGAACCTAATGCCCGGTAGGTATTTAATAATCATGTTTTAATGAAATGCAATGAATTCTCCATCTGTCATTCTTGCTAGATGGCCTCCTAGCAATAAAGTATACAGTTTCCATAGAAATTTTATAAGTTTTGCACCAGGTAAACATCAGTAGACAACAGCCACACATAGCCTGACTCTGCATCTAAATCTGTGACCCTGAAATGTTCCTAAATTACACTGTTGGCAGCATCAATTGAAAGAATAACCCAGTTCAATCATTTCCCCCCAAACAACAGAGAACTGCCTGAAAAATCCTTCAGTGATATACCCAGAACTCATTCCCTGAACTTAGCTCCTGTGGTGGTTTCCAAGAGCTGGGCCCAAGGAGTGACACTAGTAGAAGGTGTGGCCCTGTTAGAGTGGGTGTGGCCTTGTTGGAGTGGGTGTGGCCTTGTTGGGGTAGGCATGTGACTGTGGGTGTGGGCTATAAGACCCACTGCCCAAAGTCAATCTTCCCTTAGAGGCAGGCAGCTGAAGATGTAGAACCCTCAGCTCCTCCTGCACCATGCCTGCCTGGATGCTGCCACATTCCTGCCTTAAGGATACTGAACTGAACCTCAGAACCTGTAAGCCAGCCCCACTTAAGGACTGCCTTGGTCATGGTGTCTGTTCACTAAGCCCTAACTAAGAGAGCTCCCAAACACAGGTGAACCTGTTCCAAGAAAGCCAAATGGTTTAGGCACAACGTTGAGATGACTCACAACCATAATCATCGGGAAGTAGAGGAATTATGTACTCATGGACATGGACCTGGAACAATTTTTCATGGATGTCTCAACAATTCTTGTGGTCAGTCTCTCCAAGCATAGAAAATCTAAGTAATTCACCAACCCACACAGGCAAGGATAGTTGTGTAAATCTTCATCTGCCGTGACAAAAAGAAAAAAAGAACTCCACGATTAAATTGTGCATAGTTCTGCTTTGCTGCCTTAAAACTGAAAAGAATGTCAGGAGCTGGAGGGACATAGCTTTAATATCACAAACTAAAACATTGGCCATAAGAAACTTTCTATTTTGTATTTCTTCAGTTGCTGTCAGAGACTTCCAAGAGCCTAAAACACTGACTCCAGACGTGTCGTTTCCAAACTGGCTATGAAGACGCTCAGAACCAACACAGAAATTAAGACAGGACAGAGCAGACTGGGGTTGAGACTTCTGTTTGTTTGTTTAAGATAAACAGAGCACGACGCATATGATTTTACATGGAATTTGGTGGCCTCAGAACCACTTCTATAAAGTCTACAGGCAAAGCTAAGTTTCAAACTTCCCTTATATTAAACTGACTCAGAAGAGGAGACACTGGTGATGTTCGTTATTTGTCAAGGACAGAACTGAGCACTAAGCTACCATGGAGACCAAACGCATTGGGTGTTATTAAAAGTATTTAGGAAGTGTGGCGAGAGTACTCAATAGAAAAAGAATTTATGGTACAAGCATGAAAATCCGCATTCAGATCTCCAACCCACATTAAGTTAGGTGCGATGACATCTTGAACCCCAGGACTGCTCTGGTGAGATGAGAAGCAGGGACAGAAGAGTCACTGGAAGGTCATAGGCCAACGAGCATGGCACACACAGTAGTGATCAAGAGACCCTGTCTCAAAAAAGGTAGAAGATGAGAATGAAAACTTGAGGTTGTTCATCACTCTTCAGTGTGTGTGTCTACCCTACTGCAGACACACACACAGAGAGAGAGAGAGAGAGAGAGAGAGAGAGAGAGAGAGAGAGAGAGAGAGAAACATGTAGGCATCTACAGTAATGTTGTTAGTAATAGGCCAGTGTTGATGAGTCTACTCTAAAGGTCTAATTCTGCAAAAGCCTGGACTAACATAGAAAGCTAAGCCGTACTCCAGACTAACAGGAGAGCACCAACTGCTTATAGGCTGTGGGTGTGGGTGCATTCTTTTATTTATGAGTTTATTTAGTCAGTAGGTCAAATCTCTATCTTGGGCGTTGGGCTACTGTGATGGAAAAAACAGATGAGTTTTCCTATCTTGATACTCACATTTTATAGACAGAAACAGAATACAAGCTAGCAAGCAAATGAATGGATTAGACTTGTGGTGGCACTAAACTCTGTGACAGTAGATAAGCATAGGGTCATAGAAACAAATTAATTGATGAAATGGGAGGCCAAATAGAGAGTAAGCATATTAGGTCAACTATATTTCATAAGAGACAGGAACCGCATAGGCACTATAAGGCTATATTTAATTTCCGTTTTAATTAACAAAGTACTAAAACTTAATCCCAGATCAGCAAATCAAATAAGAGAAAACACACAGGCACCAACGACAACAGCAAAATAAACAGGAATCCAAAACACTGCTTGTTGTCATCTGTATTGAAGAATAATCAATGCTCTCGATCGATCCCCTAATATAAAGACACAGATTAGCAATGGATTAAAAAAAAAAAAAAGGATCCATCCTTCTGCAGCAGCCAAGAAACATATCTTAGCATCAAGGATAGACACTACCTCAGGGCAAAAGGATGGGAAACGATATTCAAAGCAAATGGACCCTAGAAGCAATCTAGTATTGCCATTTTAATCTGACAAAATAAACTTCAAACCTAACATAATCAGAACAGAGAAAGACACTATATATTCATCAAATAAAAAACCCACCAAGAGGACATTGTAATTCTTAAGATGTATGCACCAAACAAAAGGGCACCCATGTTCAGAAAAGAAATGCTACTACGACTTAAACCACATACTGAGCCTCACACTCTGAGAGTGGGAGACTTGACTACCTTACATTTGCCAATGGACAGGTGATCCAAACAAAAGCTAAACAGAGAAATACTAAAACCAATAGCATAAACCAAATGGACCTAGCAGATGTTTACAGAACATTTCACCCAAACACAAAAGATATAGCCCTTCTTCTCAGCACCCCACACGACTTTCTCCAAAGCTGAAACACATAGTAGGATGCAAAATAAGTCTAAAAAGAAAAATGAATGAAAATTGAAATAACACCCTGCATCCTATCTGACCACAGAATGCAACTAGATATCAACAACAGAAACAACAGAAAGCTTACAAACTCAGGGAAACGGAGCGAGTCACTAACGAATGAAAAACGAGGCAAGACAGAGATTAAGAAAGTAATTAAAAACTTTCTAGAATTGAACGAAAATGAATCTAGGACACACCCAAACTTATGGGGCACGATGAAAGTGGTTCTAAAAGGCAGGCTCGTGGCACTATGTGCCTGCACTTTAAAAAAGAAATGGCGGGATCTCATCCTAAGTAGCCTAAGGACTCGAGAAAGCTCTAAAACAAAAACAATAAATCACACCCCAAAGGAGTAGATGGTGAGAAATAGTCAAACTCAGGAGCTGAATGAAATCAAAATGGAAACAAACACACCAACAAAAATGTACAAAGAATCAATGAGACAAAGAGTTGGTTCATTGAGAAAATCACTAAGATTGACAAAGCCTCACTCAAATT